>NW_027210207.1:0-17500 GCF_027789765.1 Dendropsophus ebraccatus | reverse complement strand
GGGGGGGGGGGGGGTGGGGGGGGGGGGGGGGGGTGGGGGGGGGGGGGGGGGGGGGGGGGGGGGTGGGGGGGGGGGGGGGGGGGGGGGGGGGGGGGGGGGGGGGGGGGGGGGGGGGGGGGGGGGGGGGGGGGGGGGGGGGGGGGGGGGGGGGGGGGGGGGGGGGGGGGGGGGGGGGGGGGGGGGGGGGGGGGGGGGGGGGGGGGGGGGGGGGGGGGGGGGGGGGGGGGGGGGGGGGGGGGGGGGGGGGGGGGGGGGGGGGGGGGGGGGGGGGGGGGGGGGGGGGGGGGGGGGGGGGGGGGGGGGGGGGGGGGGGGGGGGGTGGGGGGGGGGGGGGGGGGGGGGGGGGGGGGGGGGGGGGGGGGGGGGGGGGGGGGGGGGGGGGGGGGGGGGGGGGGGGGGGGGGGGGGGGGGGGGGGGGGGGGGGGGGGGGGGGGGGGGGGTGGGGGGGGGGGGGGGGGGGGGGGGGGGGGGGGGGGGGGGGGGGGGGGGGGGGGGGGGGGGGGGGGGGGGGGGGGGGGGGGGGGGGGGGGGGGGGGGGGGGGGGGGGGGGGGGGGGGGGGGGGGGGGGGGGGGGGGGGGGGGGGGGGGGGGGGGGGGGGGGGGGGGGGGGGGGGGGGGGGGGGGGGGGGGGGGGGGGGGGGGGGGGGGGGGGGGGGGGGGGGGGGGGGGGGGGGGGGGGGGGGGGGGGGGGGGGGGGGGGGGGGGGGGGGGGGGGGGGGGGGGGGGGGGGGGGGGGGGGGGGGGGGGGGGGGGGGGGGGGGGGGGGGGGGGGGGGGGGGGGGGGGGGGGGGGGGGGGGGGGGGGGGGGGGGGGGGGGGGGGGGGTGGGGGGGGGGGGGGGGGGGGGGGGGGGGGGGGGGGGGGGGGGGGGGGGGGGGGGGGTGGGGGGGGGGGGGGGGGGGGGGGGGGGGGGGGGGGGGGGGGGGGGGGGGGGGGGGGGGGGGGGGGGGGGGGGGTGGGGGGGGGGGGGGGGGTGGGGGGGGGGGGGGGGGGGGGGGGGGGGGGGGGGGGGGGGGGGGGGGGGGGGGGGGGGGGGGGGGGGGGGGGGGGGGGGGGGGGGGGGGGGGGGGGGGGGGGGGGGGGGGGGGGGGGGGGGGGGGGGGGGGGGGGGGGGGGGGGGGGGGGGGGGGGGGGGGGGGGGGGGGGGGGGGGGGGGGGGGGGGGGGGGGGGGGGGGGGGGGGGGGGGGGGGGGGGGGGGGGGGGGGGGGGGGGGGGGGGGGGGGGGGGGGGGGGGGGGTGGGGGGGGGGGGGGGGGGGGGGGGGGGGGGGGGGGGGGGGGGGGGGGGGGGGGGGGGGGGGGGGGGGGGGGGGGGGGGGGGGGGGGGGGGGGGGGGGGGGGGGGGGGGGGGGGGGGGGGGGGGGGGGGGGGGGGGGGGGGGGGGGGGGGGGGGGGGGGGGGGGGGGGGGGGGGGGGGGGGGGGGGGGGGGGGGGGGGGGGGGGGGGGGGGGGGGGGGGGGGGGGGGGGGGGGGGGGGGGGGGGGGGGGGGGGGGGGGGGGGGGGGGGGGGGGGGGGGGGGGGGGGGGGGGGGGGGGGGGGGGGGGGGGGGGGGGGGGGGGGGGGGGGGGGGGGGGGGGGGGGGGGGGGGGGGGGGGGGGGGGGGGGGGGGGGGGGGGGGGGGGGGGGGGGTGGGGGGGGGGGGGGGGGGGGGGGGGGGGGGGGGGGGGGGGGGGGGGGGGGGGGGGGGGGGGGGGGGGGGGGGGGGGGGGGGGGGGGGGGGGGGGGGGGGGGGGGGGGGGGGGGGGGGGGGGGGGGGGGGGGGGGGGGGGGGGGGGGGGGGGGGGGGGGGGGGGGGGGGGGGGGGGGGGGGGGGGGGGGGGGGGGGGGGGGGGGGGGGGGGGGGGGGGGGGGGGGGGGGGGGGGGGGGGGGGGGGGGGGGGGGGGGGGGGGGGGGGGGGGGGGGGGGGGGGGGGGGGGGGGGGGGGGGGGGGGGGGGGGGGGGGGGGGGGGGGGGGGGGGGGCGGGGGGGGGGGGGGGGGGGGGGGGGGGGGGGGGGGGGGGGGGGGGTGGGGGGGGGGGGGGGGGGGGGGGGGGGGGGGGGGGGGGGGGGGGGGGGGGGGGGGGGGGGGGGGGGGGGGGGGGGGGGGGGGGGGGGGGGGGGGGGGGGGGGGGGGGGGGGGGGGGGGGGGGGGGGGGGGGGGGGGGGGGGGGGGGGGGGGGGGGGGGGGGGGGGGGGGGGGGGGGGGGGGGGGGGGGGGGGGGGGGGGGGGGGGGGGGGGGGGGGGGGGGGGGGGGGGGGGGGGGGGGGGGGGGGGGGGGGGGGGGGGGGGGGGGGGGGGGGGGGGGGGGGGGGGGGGGGGGGGGGGGGGGGGGGGGGGGGGGGGGGGGGGGGGGGGGGGGGGGGGGGGGGGGGGGGGGGGGGGGGGGGGGGGGGGGGGGGGGGGGGGGGTGGGGGGGGGGGGGGGGGGGGGGGGGGGGGGGGGGGGGGGGGGGGGGGGGGGGGGGGGGGGGGGGGGGGGGGGGGGGGGGGGGGGGGGGGGGGGGGGGGGGGGGGGGGGGGGGGGGGGGGGGGGGGGGGGGGGGGGGGGGGGGGGGGGGGGGGGGGGGGGGGGGGGGGGGGGGGGGGGGGGGGGGGGGGGGGGGGGGGGGGGGGGGGGGGCGGGGGGGGGGGGGGGGGGGGGGGGGGGGGGGGGGGGGGGGGGGGGGGGTGGGGGGGGGGGGGGGGGGGGGGGGGGGGGGGGGGGGGGGGGGGGGGGGGGGGGGGGGGGGGGGGGGGGGGGGGGGGGGGGGGGGGGGGGGGGGGGGGGGGGGGGGGGGGGGGGGGGGGGGGGGGGGGGGGGGGGGGGGGGGGGTGGGGGGGGGGGGGGGGGGGGGGGGGGGGGGGGGGGGGGGGGGGGGGGGGGGGGGGGGGGGGGGGGGGGGGGGGGGGGGGGGGGGGGGGGGGGGGGGGGGGGGGGGGGGGGGGGGGGGGGGGGGGGGGGGGGGGGGGGGGGGGGGGGGGGGGGGGGGGGGGGGGGGGGGGGGGGGGGGGGGGGGGGGGGGGGGGGGGGGGGGGGGGGGGGGGGGGGGGGGGGGGGGGGGGGGGGGGGGGGTGGGGGGGGGGGGGGGGGGGGGGGGGGGGGGGGGGGGGGGGGGGGGGGGGGGGGGGGGGGGGGGGGGGGGGGGGGGGGGGGGGGGGGGGGGGGGGGGGGGGGGGGGGGGGGGGGGGGGGGGGGGGGGGGGGGGGGGGGGGGGGGGGGGGGGGGGGGGGGGGGGGGGGGGGGGGGGGGGGGGGGGGGGGGGGGGGGGGGGGGGGGGGGGGGGGGGGGGGGGGGGGGGGGGGGGGGGGGGGGGGGGGGGGGGGGGGGGGGGGGGGGGGGGGGGGGGGGGGGGGGGGGGGGGGGGGGGGGGGGGGGGGGGGGGGGGGGGGGGGGGGGGGGGGGGGGGGGGGGGGGCGGGGGGGGGGGGGGGGGGGGGGGGGGGGGGGGGGGGGGGGGTGGGGGGGGGGGGGGGGGGGGGGGGGGGGGGGGGGGGGGGGGGGGGGGGGGGGGGGGGGGGGGGGGGGGGGGGGGGGGGGGGGGGGGGGGGGGGGGGGGGGGGGGGGGGGGGGGGGGGGGGGGGGGGGGGGGGGGGGGGGGGGGGGGGGGGGGGGGGGGGGGGGGGGGGGGGGGGGGGGGGGGGGGGGGGGGGGGGGGGGGGGGGGGGGGGGGGGGGGGGGGGGGGGGGGGGGGGGGGGGGGGGGGGGGGGGGGGGGGGGGGGGGGGGGGGGGGGGGGGGGGGGGGGGGGGGGGGGGGGGGGGGGGGGGGGGGGGGGGGGGGGGGGGGGGGGGGGGGGGGGGGGGGGGGGGGGGGGGGGGGGGGGGGGGGGGGGGGGGGGGGGGGGGGGGGGGGGGGGGGGGGGGGGGGGGGGGGGGGGGGGGGGGGGGGGGGGGGGGGGGGGGGGGGGGGGGGGGGGGGTGGGGGGGGGGGGGGGGGGGGGGGGGGGGGGGGGGGGGGGGGGGGGGGGGGGGGGGGGGGGGGGGGGGGGGGGGGGGGGGGGGGGGTGGGGGGGGGGGGGGGGGGGGGGGGGGGGGGGGGGGGGGGGGGGGGGGGGGGGGGGGGGGGGGGGGGGGGGGGGGGGGGGGGGGGGGGGGGGGGGGGGGGGGGGGGGGGGGGGGGGGGGGGGGGGGGGGGGGGGGGGGGGGGGGGGGGGGGGGGGGGGGGGGGGGGGGGGGGGGGGGGGGGGGGGGGGGGGGGGGGGGGGGGGGGGGGGGGGGGGGGGGGGGGGGGGGGGGGGGGGGGGGGGGGGGGGGGGGGGGGGGGGGGGGGGGGGGGGGGGGGGGGGGGGGGGGGGGGGGGGGGGGGGGGGGGGGGGGGGGGGGGGGGGGGGGGGGGGGGGGGGGGGGGGGGGGGGGGGGGGGGGGGGGGGGGGGGGGGGGGGGGGGGGGGGGGGGGGGGGGGGGGGGGGGGGGGGGGGGGGGGGGGGGGGGGGGGGGGGGGGGGGGGGGGGGGGGGGGGGGGGGGGGGGGGGGGGGGGGGGGGGGGGGGGGGGGGGGGGGGGGGGGGGGGGGGGGGGGGGGGGGGGGGGGGGGGGGGGGGGGGGGGGGGGGGGGGGGGGGGGGGGGGGGGGGGGGGGGGGGGGGGGGGGGGGGGGGGGGGGGGGGGGGGGGGGGGGGGGGGGGGGGGGGGGGGGGGGGGGGGGGGGGGGGGGGGGGGGGGGGGGGGGGGGGGGGGGGGGGGGGGGGGGGGGGGGGGGGTGGGGGGGGGGGGGGGGGGGGGGGGGGGGGGGGGGGGGGGGGGGGGGGGGGGGGGGGGGGGGGGGGGGGGGGGGGGGGGGGGGGGGGGGGTGGGGGGGGGGGGGGGGGGGGGGGGGGGGGGGGGGGGGGGGTGGGGGGGGGGGGGGGGGGGGGGGGGGGGGGGGGGGGGGGGGGGGGGGGGGGGGGGGGGGGGGGGGGGGGGGGGGGGGGGGGGGGGGGGGGGGGTGGGGGGGGGGGGGGGGGGGGGGGGGGGGGGGGGGGGGGGGGGGGGGGGGGGGGGGGGGGGGGGGGGGGGGGGGGGGGGGGGGGGGGGGGGGGGGGGGGGGGGGGGGGGGGGGGGGGGGGGGGGGGGGGGGGGGGGGGGGGGGGGGGGGGGGGGGGGGGGGGGGGGGGGGGGGGGGGGGGGGGGGGGGGGGGGGGGGGGGGGGGGGGGGGGGGGGGGGGGGGGGGGGGGGGGGGGGGGGGGGGGGGGGGGGGGGGGGGGGGGGGTGGGGGGGGGGGGGGGGGGGGGGGGGGGGGGGGGGGGGGGGGGGGGGGGGGGGGGGGGGGGGGGGGGGGGGGGGGGGGGGGGGGGGGGGGGGGGGGGGGGGGGGGGGGGGGGGGGGGGGGGGGGGGGGGGGGGGGGGGGGGGGGGGGGGGGGGGGGGGGGGGGGGGGGGGGGGGGGGGGGGGGGGGGGGGGGGGGGGGGGGGGGGGGGGGGGGGGGGGGGGGGGGGGGGGGGGGGGGGGGGGGGGGGGGTGGGGGGGGGGGGGGGGGGGGGGGGGGGGGGGGGGGGGGGGGGGGGGGGGGGGGGGGGGGGGGGGGGGGGGGGGGGGGGGGGGGGGGGGGGGGGGGGGGGGGGGGGGGGGGGGGGGGGGGGGGGGGGGGGTGGGGGGGGGGGGGGGGGGGGGGGGGGGGGGGGGGGGGGGGGGGGGGGGGGGGGGGGGGGGGGGGGGGGGGGGGGGGTGGGGGGGGGGGGGGGGGGGGGGGGGGGGGGGGGGGGGGGGGGGGGGGGGGGGGGGGGGGGGGGGGGGGGGGGGGGGGGGGGGGGGGGGGGGGGGGGGGGGGGGGGGGGGGGGGGGGGGGGGGGGGGGGGGGGGGGGGGGGGGGGGGGGGGGGGGGGGGGGGGGGGGGGGGGGGGGGGGGGGGGGGGGGGGGGGGGGGGGGGGGGGGGGGGGGGGGGGGGGGGGGGGGGGGGGGGGGGGGGGGGGGGGGGGGGGGGGGGGGGGGGGGGGGGGGGGGGGGGGGGGGGGGGGGGGGGGGGGGGGGGGGGGGGGGGGGGGGGGGGGGGGGGGGGGGGGGGGGGGGGGGGGGGGGGGGGGGGGGGGGGGGGGGGGGGGGGGGGGGGGGGGGGGGGGGGGGGGGGGGGGGGGGGGGGGGGGGGGGGGGGGGGGGGGGGGGGGGGGGGGGGGGGGGGGGGGGGGGGGGGGGGGGGGGGGGGGGGGGGGGGGGGGGGGGGGGGGGGGGGGGGGGGGGGGGGGGGGGGGGGGGGGGGGGGGGGGGGGGGGGGGGGGGGGGGGGGGGGGGGGGGGGGGGGGGGGGGGGGGGGGGGGGGGGGGGGGGGGGGGGGGGGGGGGGGGGGGGGGGGGGGGGGGGGGGGGGGGGGGGGGGGGGGGGGGGGGGGGGGGGGGGGGGGGGGGGGGGGGGGGGGGGGGGGGGGGGGGGGGGGGGGGGGGGGGGGGGTGGGGGGGGGGGGGGGGGGGGGGGGGGGGGGGGGGGGGGGGGGGGGGGGGGGGGGGGGGGGGGGGGGGGGGGGGGGGGGGGGGGGGGGGGGGGGGGGGGGGGGGGGGGGGGGGGGGGGGGGGGGGGGGGGGGGGGGGGGGGGTGGGGGGGGGGGGGGGGGGGGGGGGGGGGGGGGGGGGGGGGGGGGGGGGGGGTGGGGGGGGGGGGGGGGGGGGGGGGGGGGGGGGGGGGGGGGGGGGGGGGGGGGGGGGGGGGGGGGGGGGGGGGGGGGGGGGGGGGGGGGGGGGGGGGGGGGGGGGGGGGGGGGGGGGGGGGGGGGGGGGGGGGGGGGGGGGGGGGGGGGGGGGGGGGGGGGGGGGGGGGGGGGGGGGGGGGGGGGGGGGGGGGGGGGGGGGGGGGGGGGGGGGGGGGGGGGGGGGGGGGGGGGGGGGGGTAGTTGACGAGAGGGGGGGGGACTAGCGCCCGCAGAGTTTCGGGGCCCCTAGCTGAAGGGGGGGGGGGGTGGGGGGGTCCAAACAGGGCACGTCGACGTTGGGACTTAGTCTTTTTTTCGATGTTTCTCTTCTCCAAACGTTGCGACGGGTCGATTTTGGGGACCCGCCCAGCCTGAGCCATAGGGGCTAGAGTTAATTTGGTGGGGTCGTTGAAGAGAAGGGGTCAAGGACTACGCGCCCGCAGAGTTTCGGGCCCCTAGCTGAAAAAACGGCCGCGGGGCGGGGGTCCAAACAGGGCACGTCGACGTTGGGACTTAGTCTTTTTTTCGACGTTTCTCTTCTCCAAACGTTGCGACTGGGCCGATTTTGGGGACCCGCCCAGCCTGAGCCATAGGGGCTAGAGTTAATTTGGTGGGGTCGTTGAAGAGAAGGGGTCAAGGACTACGCGCCCGCAGAGTTTCGGGCCCCTAGCTGAAAAAACGGCCGCGGGGCGGGGGTCCAAACAGGGCACGTCGACGTTGGGACTTAGTCTTTTTTTCGACGTTTCTCTTCTCCAAACGTTGCGACGGGCCGATTTTGGGGACCCGCCCAGCCTGAGCCATAGGGGCTAGAGTTAATTTGGTGGGGTCGTTGAAGAGAAGGGGTCAAGGACTACGCGCCCGCAGAGTTTCGGGCCCCTAGCTGAAAAAACGGCCGCGGGGCGGGGGTCCAAACAGGGCACGTCGACGTTGGGACTTAGTCTTTTTTTCGACGTTTCTCTTCTCCAAACGTTGCGATGGGCCGATTTTGGGGACCCGCCCAGCCTGAGCCATAGGGGCTAGAGTTAATTTGGTGGGGTCGTTGAAGAGAAGGGGTCAAGGACTACGCGCCCGCAGAGTTTCGGGCCCCTAGCTGAAAAAACGGCCGCGGGGCGGGGGTCCAAACAGGGCACGTCGACGTTGGGACTTAGTCTTTTTTTTCGACGTTTCTCTTCTCCAAACGTTGCGACTGGGCCGATTTTGGGGACCCGCCCAGCCTGAGCCATAGGGGCTAGAGTTAATTTGGTGGGGTCGTTGAAGAGAAGGGGTCAAGGACTACGCGCCCGCAGAGTTTCGGGCCCCTAGCTGAAAAAACGGCCGCGGGGCGGGGGTCCAAACAGGGCACGTCGACGTTGGGACTTAGTCTTTTTTTCGACGTTTCTCTTCTCCAAACGTTGCGAAGGGCCGATTTTGGGGACCCGCCCAGCCTGAGCCATAGGGGCTAGAGTTAATTTGGTGGGGTCGTTGAAGAGAAGGGGTCAAGGACTACGCGCCCGCAGAGTTTCGGGCCCCTAGCTGAAAAAACGGCCGCGGGGCGGGGGTCCAAACAGGGCACGTCGACGTTGGGACTTAGTCTTTTTTTCGACGTTTCTCTTCTCCAAACGTTGCGACGGGTCCGATTTTGGGGACCCGCCCAGCCTGAGCCATAGGGGCTAGAGTTAATTTGGTGGGGTCGTTGAAGAGAAGGGGTCAAGGACTACGCGCCCGCAGAGTTTCGGGCCCCTAGCTGAAAAAACGGCCGCGGGGCGGGGGTCCAAACAGGGCACGTCGACGTTGGGACTTAGTCTTTTTTTTCGACGTTTCTCTTCTCCAAACGTTGCGACGGGCCGATTTTGGGGACCCGCCCAGCCTGAGCCATAGGGGCTAGAGGTAATTTGGTGGGGTCGTTGAAGAGAAGGGGTCAAGGACTACGCGCCCGCAGAGTTTCGGGCCCCTAGCTGAAAAAACGGCCGCGGGGCGGGGGTCCAAACAGGGCACGTCGACGTTGGGACTTAGTCTTTTTTTCGACGTTTCTCTTCTCCAAACGTTGCGATGGGCCGATTTTGGGGACCCGCCCAGCCTGAGCCATAGGGGCTAGAGTTAATTTGGTGGGGTCGTTGAAGAGAAGGGGTCAAGGACTACGCGCCCGCAGAGTTTCGGGCCCCTAGCTGAAAAAACGGCCGCGGGGCGGGGGTCCAAACAGGGCACGTCGACGTTGGGACTTAGTCTTTTTTTCGACGTTTCTCTTCTCCAAACGTTGCGACGGGCCGATTTTGGGGACCCGCCCAGCCTGAGCCATAGGGGCTAGAGTTAATTTGGTGGGGTCGTTGAAGAGAAGGGGTCAAGGACTACGCGCCCGCAGAGTTTCGGGCCCCTAGCTGAAAAAACGGCCGCGGGGCGGGGGTCCAAACAGGGCACGTCGACGTTGGGACTTAGTCTTTTTTTCGACGTTTCTCTTCTCCAAACGTTGCGACGGGCCGATTTTGGGGACCCGCCCAGCCTGAGCCATAGGGGCTAGAGTTAATTTGGTGGGGTCGTTGAAGAGAAGGGGTCAAGGACTACGCGCCCGCAGAGTTTCGGGCCCCTAGCTGAAAAAAACGGCCGCGGGGCGGGGGTCCAAACAGGGCACGTCGACGTTGGGACTTAGTCTTTTTTTCGACGTTTCTCTTCTCCAAACGTTGCGACGGGTCGATTTTGGGGACCCGCCCAGCCTGAGCCATAGGGGCTAGAGTTAATTTGGTGGGGTCGTTGAAGAGAAGGGGTCAAGGACTACGCGCCCGCAGAGTTTCGGGCCCCTAGCTGAAAAAACGGCCGCGGGGCGGGGGTCCAAACAGGGCACGTCGACGTTGGGACTTAGTCTTTTTTTCGACGTTTCTCTTCTCCAAACGTTGCGACGGGCCGATTTTGGGGACCCGCCCAGCCTGAGCCATAGGGGCTAGAGTTAATTTGGTGGGGTCGTTGAAGAGAAGGGGTCAAGGACTACGCGCCCGCAGAGTTTCGGGCCCCTAGCTGAAAAAACGGCCGCGGGGCGGGGGTCCAAACAGGGCACGTCGACGTTGGGACTTAGTCTTTTTTTCGACGTTTCTCTTCTCCAAACGTTGCGATGGGTCGATTTGGGGACCCGCCCAGCCTGAGCCATAGGGGCTAGAGTTAATTTGGTGCGGTCGTTGAAGAGAAGGGGTCAAGGACTACGCGCCCGCAGAGTTTCGGGCCCCTAGCTGAAAAAACGGCCGCGGGGCGGGGGTCCAAACAGGGCACGTCGACGTTGGGACTTAGTCTTTTTTTCGACGTTTCTCTTCTCCAAACGTTGCGACTGGGCCGATTTTGGGGACCCGCCCAGCCTGAGCCATAGGGGCTAGAGTTAATTTGGTGGGGTCGTTGAAGAGAAGGGGTCAAGGACTACGCGCCCGCAGAGTTTCGGGCCCCTAGCTGAAAAAACGGCCGCGGGGCGGGGGTCCAAACAGGGCACGTCGACGTTGGGACTTAGTCTTTTTTTCGACGTTTCTCTTCTCCAAACGTTGCGATGGGCCGATTTTGGGGACCCGCCCAGCCTGAGCCATAGGGGCTAGAGTTAATTTGGTGGGGTCGTTGAAGAGAAGGGGTCAAGGACTACGCGCCCGCAGAGTTTCGGGCCCCTAGCTGAAAAAACGGCCGCGGGGCGGGGGTCCAAACAGGGCACGTCGACGTTGGGACTTAGTCTTTTTTTCGACGTTTCTCTTCTCCAAACGTTGCGACTGGGCCGATTTTGGGGACCCGCCCAGCCTGAGCCATAGGGGCTAGAGTTAATTGGGTGGGGTCGTTGAAGAGAAGGGGTCAAGGACTACGCGCCCGCAGAGTTTCGGGCCCCTAGCTGAAAAAACGGCCGCGGGGCGGGGGTCCAAACAGGGCACGTCGACGTTGGGACTTAGTCTTTTTTTCGACGTTTCTCTTCTCCAAACGTTGCGACGGGCCGATTTTGGGGACCCGCCCAGCCTGAGCCATAGGGGCTAGAGTTAATTTGGTGGGGTCGTTGAAGAGAAGGGGTCAAGGACTACGCGCCCGCAGAGTTTCGGGCCCCTAGCTGAAAAAACGGCCGCGGGGCGGGGGTCCAAACAGGGCACGTCGACGTTGGGACTTAGTCTTTTTTTCGACGTTTCTCTTCTCCAAACGTTGCGACGGGCCGATTTTGGGGACCCGCCCAGCCTGAGCCATAGGGGCTAGAGTTAATTTGGTGGGGTCGTTGAAGAGAAGGGGTCAAGGACTACGCGCCCGCAGAGTTTCGGGCCCCTAGCTGAAAAAACGGCCGCGGGGCGGGGGTCCAAACAGGGCACGTCGACGTTGGGACTTAGTCTTTTTTTCGACGTTTCTCTTCTCCAAACGTTGCGACGGGCCGATTTTGGGGACCCGCCCAGCCTGAGCCATAGGGGCTAGAGTTAATTTGGTGGGGTCGTTGAAGAGAAGGGGTCAAGGACTACGCGCCCGCAGAGTTTCGGGCCCCTAGCTGAAAAAACGGCCGCGGGGCGGGGGTCCAAACAGGGCACGTCGACGTTGGGACTTAGTCTTTTTTTCGACGTTTCTCTTCTCCAAACGTTGCGATGGGCCGATTTTGGGGACCCGCCCAGCCTGAGCCATAGGGGCTAGAGTTAATTTGGTGGGGTCGTTGAAGAGAAGGGGTCAAGGACTACGCGCCCGCAGAGTTTCGGGCCCCTAGCTGAAAAAACGGCCGCGGGGCGGGGGTCCAAACAGGGCACGTCGACGTTGGGACTTAGTCTTTTTTTTCGACGTTTCTCTTCTCCAAACGTTGCGACGGGCCGATTTTGGGGACCCGCCCAGCCTGAGCCATAGGGGCTAGAGTTAATTTGGTGGGGTCGTTGAAGAGAAGGGGTCAAGGACTACGCGCCCGCAGAGTTTCGGGCCCCTAGCTGAAAAAACGGCCGCGGGGCGGGGGTCCAAACAGGGCACGTCGACGTTGGGACTTAGTCTTTTTTTCGACGTTTCTCTTCTCCAAACGTTGCGACGGGCCGATTTTGGGGACCCGCCCAGCCTGAGCCATAGGGGCTAGAGTTAATTTGGTGGGGTCGTTGAAGAGAAGGGGTCAAGGACTACGCGCCCGCAGAGTTTCGGGCCCCTAGCTGAAAAAACGGCCGCGGGGCGGGGGTCCAAACAGGGCACGTCGACGTTGGGACTTAGTCTTTTTTTCGACGTTTCTCTTCTCCAAACGTTGCGACTGGGCCGATTTTGGGGACCCGCCCAGCCTGAGCCATAGGGGCTAGAGTTAATTTGGTGGGGTCGTTGAAGAGAAGGGGTCAAGGACTACGCGCCCGCAGAGTTTCGGGCCCCTAGCTGAAAAAACGGCCGCGGGGCGGGGGTCCAAACAGGGCACGTCGACGTTGGGACTTAGTCTTTTTTTCGACGTTTCTCTTCTCCAAACGTTGCGATGTGCCGATTTTGGGGACCCGCCCAGCCTGAGCCATAGGGGCTAGAGTTAATTTGGTGGGGTCGTTGAAGAGAAGGGGTCAAGGACTACGCGCCCGCAGAGTTTCGGGCCCCTAGCTGAAAAAACGGCCGCGGGGCGGGGGTCCAAACTGGGCACGTCGACGTTGGGACTTAGTCTTTTTTTCGACGTTTCTCTTCTCCAAACGTTGCGACTGGGCCGATTTTGGGGACCCGCCCAGCCTGAGCCATAGGGGCTAGAGTTAATTTGGTGGGGTCGTTGAAGAGAAGGGGTCAAGGACTACGCGCCCGCAGAGTTTCGGGCCCCTAGCTGAAAAAACGGCCGCGGGGCGGGGGTCCAAACAGGGCACGTCGACGTTGGGACTTAGTCTTTTTTTTCGACGTTTCTCTTCTCCAAACGTTGCGACGGGTCGATTTTGGGGACCCGCCCAGCCTGAGCCATAGGGGCTAGAGTTAATTTGGTGGGGTCGTTGAAGAGAAGGGGTCAAGGACTACGCGCCCGCAGAGTTTCGGGCCCCTAGCTGAAAAAACGGCCGCGGGGCGGGGGTCCAAACAGGGCACGTCGACGTTGGGACTTAGTCTTTTTTTCGACGTTTCTCTTCTCCAAACGTTGCGATGGGCCGATTTTGGGGACCCGCCCAGCCTGAGCCATAGGGGCTAGAGTTAATTTGGTGGGGTCGTTGAAGAGAAGGGGTCAAGGACTACGCGCCCGCAGAGTTTCGGGCCCCTAGCTGAAAACACGGCCGCGGGGCGGGGGTCCAAACAGGGCACGTCGACGTTGGGACTTAGTCTTTTTTTCGACGTTTCTCTTCTCCAAACGTTGCGATGGGCGATTTTGGGGACCCGCCCAGCCTGAGCCATAGGGGCTAGAGTTAATTTGGTGGGGTCGTTGAAGAGAAGGGGTCAAGGACTACGCGCCCGCAGAGTTTCGGGCCCCTAGCTGAAAAAACGGCCGCGGGGCGGGGGTCCAAACAGGGCACGTCGACGTTGGGACTTAGTCTTTTTTTCGACGTTTCTCTTCTCCAAACGTTGCGACGGGCCGATTTTGGGGACCCGCCCAGCCTGAGCCATAGGGGCTAGAGTTAATTTGGTGGGGTCGTTGAAGAGAAGGGGTCAAGGACTACGCGCCCGCAGAGTTTCGGGCCCCTAGCTGAAAAAACGGCCGCGGGGCGGGGGTCCAAACAGGGCACGTCGACGTTGGGACTTAGTCTTTTTTTCGACGTTTCTCTTCTCCAAACGTTGCGACGGGCCGATTTTGGGGACCCGCCCAGCCTGAGCCATAGGGGCTAGAGTTAATTTGGTGGGGTCGTTGAAGAGAAGGGGTCAAGGACTACGCGCCCGCAGAGTTTCGGGCCCCTAGCTGAAAAAACGGCCGCGGGGCGGGGGTCCAAACAGGGCACGTCGACGTTGGGACTTAGTCTTTTTTTCGACGTTTCTCTTCTCCAAACGTTGCGACGGGTCGATTTTGGGGACCCGCCCAGCCTGAGCCATAGGGGCTAGAGTTAATTTGGTGGGGTCGTTGAAGAGAAGGGGTCAAGGACTACGCGCCCGCAGAGTTTCGGGCCCCTAGCTGAAAAAACGGCCGCGGGGCGGGGGTCCAAACAGGGCACGTCGACGTTGGGACTTAGTCTTTTTTTCGACGTTTCTCTTCTCCAAACGTTGCGATGGGCCGATTTTGGGGACCCGCCCAGCCTGAGCCATAGGGGCTAGAGTTAATTTGGTGGGGTCGTTGAAGAGAAGGGGTCAAGGACTACGCGCCCGCAGAGTTTCGGGCCCCTAGCTGAAAAAACGGCCGCGGGGCGGGGGTCCAAACAGGGCACGTCGACGTTGGGACTTAGTCTTTTTTTCGACGTTTCTCTTCTCCAAACGTTGCGATGGGTCGATTTTGGGGACCCGCCCAGCCTGAGCCATAGGGGCTAGAGTTAATTTGGTGGGGTCGTTGAAGAGAAGGGGTCAAGGACTACGCGCCCGCAGAGTTTCGGGCCCCTAGCTGAAAAAACGGCCGCGGGGCGGGGGTCCAAACAGGGCACGTCGACGTTGGGACTTAGTCTTTTTTTTCGACGTTTCTCTTCTCCAAACGTTGCGACGGGCCGATTTTGGGGACCCGCCCAGCCTGAGCCATAGGGGCTAGAGTTAATTTGGTGGGGTCGTTGAAGAGACGGGGTCAAGGACTACGCGCCCGCAGAGTTTCGGGCCCCTAGCTGAAAAAACGGCCGCGGGGCGGGGGTCCAAACAGGGCACGTCGACGTTGGGACTTAGTCTTTTTTTCGACGTTTCTCTTCTCCAAACGTTGCGATGGGGCCGATTTTGGGGACCCGCCCAGCCTGAGCCATAGGGGCTAGAGTTAATTTGGTGGGGTCGTTGAAGAGAAGGGGTCAAGGACTACGCGCCCGCAGAGTTTCGGGCCCCTAGCTGAAAAAACGGCCGCGGGGCGGGGGTCCAAACAGGGCACGTCGACGTTGGGACTTAGTCTTTTTTTCGACGTTTCTCTTCTCCAAACGTTGCGACTGGGCCGATTTTGGGGACCCGCCCAGCCTGAGCCATAGGGGCTAGAGTTAATTTGGTGGGGTCGTTGAAGAGAAGGGGTCAAGGACTACGCGCCCGCAGAGTTTCGGGCCCCTAGCTGAAAAAACGGCCGCGGGGCGGGGGTCCAAACAGGGCACGTCGACGTTGGGACTTAGTCTTTTTTTCGACGTTTCTCTTCTCCAAACGTTGCGACGGGTCGATTTTGGGGACCCGCCCAGCCTGAGCCATAGGGGCTAGAGTTAATTTGGTGGGGTCGTTGAAGAGAAGGGGTCAAGGACTACGCGCCCGCAGAGTTTCGGGCCCCTAGCTGAAAAAACGGCCGCGGGGCGGGGGTCCAAACAGGGCACGTCGACGTTGGGACTTAGTCTTTTTTTTCGACGTTTCTCTTCTCCAAACGTTGCGACGGGTCGATTTTGGGGACCCGCCCAGCCTGAGCCATAGGGGCTAGAGTTAATTTGGTGGGGTCGTTGAAGAGAAGGGGTCAAGGACTACGCGCCCGCAGAGTTTCGGGCCCCTAGCTGAAAAAACGGCCGCGGGGCGGGGGTCCAAACAGGGCACGTCGACGTTGGGACTTAGTCTTTTTTTTCGACGTTTCTCTTCTCCAAACGTTGCGATGGGGCGATTTTGGGGACCCGCCCAGCCTGAGCCATAGGGGCTAGAGTTAATTTGGTGGGGTCGTTGAAGAGAAGGGGTCAAGGACTACGCGCCCGCAGAGTTTCGGGCCCCTAGCTGAAAAAAACGGCCGCGGGGCGGGGGTCCAAACAGGGCACGTCGACGTTGGGACTTAGTCTTTTTTTCGACGTTTCTCTTCTCCAAACGTTGCGACTGGGTCGATTTTGGGGACCCGCCCAGCCTGAGCCATAGGGGCTAGAGTTAATTTGGTGGGGTCGTTGAAGAGAAGGGGTCAAGGACTACGCGCCCGCAGAGTTTCGGGCCCCTAGCTGAAAAAACGGCCGCGGGGCGGGGGTCCAAACAGGGCACGTCGACGTTGGGACTTAGTCTTTTTTTCGACGTTTCTCTTCTCCAAACGTTGCGACGGGCCGATTTTGGGGACCCGCCCAGCCTGAGCCATAGGGGCTAGAGTTAATTTGGTGGGGTCGTTGAAGAGAAGGGGTCAAGGACTACGCGCCCGCAGAGTTTCGGGCCCCTAGCTGAAAAAACGGCCGCGGGGCGGGGGTCCAAACAGGGCACGTCGACGTTGGGACTTAGTCTTTTTTTCGACGTTTCTCTTCTCCAAACGTTGCGACGGGTCGATTTTGGGGACCCGCCCAGCCTGAGCCATAGGGGCTAGAGTTAATTTGGTGGGGTCGTTGAAGAGAAGGGGTCAAGGACTACGCGCCCGCAGAGTTTCGGGCCCCTAGCTGAAAAAACGGCCGCGGGGCGGGGGTCCAAACAGGGCACGTCGACGTTGGGACTTAGTCTTTTTTTCGACGTTTCTCTTCTCCAAACGTTGCGACGGGGCGATTTTGGGGACCCGCCCAGCCTGAGCCATAGGGGCTAGAGTTAATTTGGTGGGGTCGTTGAAGAGAAGGGGTCAAGGACTACGCGCCCGCAGAGTTTCGGGCCCCTAGCTGAAAAAACGGCCGCGGGGCGGGGGTCCAAACAGGGCACGTCGACGTTGGGACTTAGTCTTTTTTTTCGACGTTTCTCTTCTCCAAACGTTGCGACGGGTCGATTTTGGGGACCCGCCCAGCCTGAGCCATAGGGGCTAGAGTTAATTTGGTGGGGTCGTTGAAGAGAAGGGGTCAAGGACTACGCGCCCGCAGAGTTTCGGGCCCCTAGCTGAAAAAACGGCCGCGGGGCGGGGGGTCCAAACAGGGCACGTCGACGTTGGGACTTAGTCTTTTTTTCGACGTTTCTCTTCTCCAAACGTTGCGATGGGTCGATTTTGGGGACCCGCCCAGCCTGAGCCATAGGGGCTAGAGTTAATTTGGTGGGGTCGTTGAAGAGAAGGGGTCAAGGACTACGCGCCCGCAGAGTTTCGGGCCCCTAGCTGAAAAAACGGCCGCGGGGCGGGGGTCCAAACAGGGCACGTCGACGTTGGGACTTAGTCTTTTTTTCGACGTTTCTCTTCTCCAAACGTTGCGATGTGCCGATTTTGGGGACCCGCCCAGCCTGAGCCATAGGGGCTAGAGTTAATTTGGTGGGGTCGTTGAAGAGAAGGGGTCAAGGACTACGCGCCCGCAGAGTTTCGGGCCCCTAGCTGAAAAAACGGCCGCGGGGCGGGGGTCCAAACAGGGCACGTCGACGTTGGGACTTAGTCTTTTTTTCGACGTTTCTCTTCTCCAAACGTTGCGACGGGTCCGATTTTGGGGACCCGCCCAGCCTGAGCCATAGGGGCTAGAGTTAATTTGGTGGGGTCGTTGAAGAGAAGGGGTCAAGGACTACGCGCCCGCCAGAGTTTCGGGCCCCTAGCTGAAAAAAACGGCCGCGGGGCGGGGGGTCCAAACAGGGCACGTCGACGTTGGGACTTAGTCTTTTTTTCGACGTTTCTCTTCTCCAAACGTTGCGATGGGTCGATTTTGGGGACCCGCCCAGCCTGAGCCATAGGGGCTAGAGTTAATTTGGTGGGGTCGTTGAAGAGAAGGGGTCAAGGACTACGCGCCCGCAGAGTTTCGGGCCCCTAGCTGAAAAAACGGCCGCGGGGCGGGGTCCAAACAGGGCACGTCGACGTTGGGACTTAGTCTTTTTTTCGACGTTTCTCTTCTCCAAACGTTGCGATGGGTGCGATTTTGGGGACCCGCCCAGCCTGAGCCATAGGGGCTAGAGTTTAATTTGGTGGGGTCGTTGAAGAGAAGGGGGTCAAGGACTACGCGCCCGCAGAGTTTCGGGCCCCTAGCTGAACCCACGGCCGCGGGGCGGGGGTCCAACAGGGCACGTCGACGTTGGGACTTAGTCTTTTTTTTCGACGTTTCTCTTCTCCAAAACGTTGCGACGGGCCGATTTTGTGGGACCCGCCCAGCTGAGCCATAGGTGCTATAGAGTTAATTTGGTGGGGGCGTGAAGAGAAGGGG
>NW_027210206.1:0-96431 GCF_027789765.1 Dendropsophus ebraccatus | reverse complement strand
AAAAATCGCCCCATTGACTTACATTGGAGTGCAGAAAAGGTCATTTTTTCTCGGTCCCTTTAAGAGGTAGGAGTTAACAAGCTTAGGTCTGCGGTGCCCAGGGGGACCCCATCCAGCCCACACTGAGTTTCATTCCTACCACCTTAGGAAAAAATCATTATTTTGAGGCTTAGAAGTCATTTCTGCAATTCCCATAGAAAATCAATGGCGTCTCTATTCAATTGTGTGGAGCGCATATCAGGTGGATTTTCTCTGCCGCCTTAAGAGATACACGTGAAACTAAAGCCGATCCTGGGTGCCTAGGGTGCCTGTCATCCAATCCGCACTGAATTTCATTTCTAGCACATAGCCAAAAAATCGCCCCATTGACTTACATTGGAGTGCAGAAAAGTCATTTTTTCTCGGTCCCTTTAAGAGGTAGGAGTTAAACAAGCTTAGGTCTGCGGTGCCCAGGGGGACCCCATCCAGCCCGCACTGAGTTTCATTCCTACCACCTTAGGAAAAAAGTCATTATTTTGAGGCTTAGAAGTCATTTCTGCAATTCCCATAGAAAATCAACGGCGTCTCTATTCAATTGTGTGGAGCGCATATCAGGTGGGTTTTCTCTGCCGGCTTAAGAGATACACGTGAAACTAAAGCCGATCCTGGGTGCCTAGGGCCTGTCATCCAATCCGCACTGAATTTCATTTCTAGCACATAGCCAAAAAATCGCCCCATTGACTTACATTGGAGTGCAGAAAAGGTCATTTTTTCTCGGTCCCTTTAAGAGGTAGGAGTTAAACAAGCTTAGGTCTGCGGTGCCCAGGGGGACCCCATCCAGCCCGCACTGAGTTTCATTCCTACCACCTTAGGAAAAAAGTCATTATTTGAGGCTTAGAAGTCATTTCTGCAATTCCCATAGAAAATCAACGGCGTCTCTATTCAATTGTGTGGAGCGCATATCAGGTGGGTTTTCTCTGCCGGCTTAAGAGATACACGTGAAACTAAAGCCGATCCTGGGTGCCTAGGGTGCCTGTCATCCAATCCGCACTGAATTTCATTTCTAGCACATAGCCAAAAATCGCCCCATTGACTTACATTGAGTGCAGAAAAGGTCATTTTTTCTCGGTCCCTTTAAGAGGTAGGAGTTAAACAAGCTTAGGTCTACGGTGCCCAGGGGGGACCCCATCCAGCCCGCACTGAGTTTCATTCCTACCACCTTAGGAAAAAAAGTCATTATTTTGAGGCTTAGAAGTCATTTCTGCAATTCCCATAGAAAATCAACGGCGTCTCTATTCAATTGTGTGGAGCGCATATCAGGTGGGTTTTCTCTGCCGGCTTAAGAGATACACGTGAAACTAAAGCCGATCCTGGGTGCCTAGGGTGCCTGTCATCCAATCCGCACTGAATTTCATTTCTAGCACATAGCCAAAAAATCGCCCCATTGACTTACATTGGAGTGCAGAAAAGGTCATTTTTTCTCGGTCCCTTTAAGAGGTAGGAGTTAAACAAGCTTAGGTCTGCGGTGCCCAGGGGGGACCCCATCCAGCCCGCACTGAGTTTCATTCCTACCACCTTAGGAAAAAAAGTCATTATTTTGAGGCTTAGAAGTCATTTCTGCAATTCCCATAGAAAATCAACGGCGTCTCTATTCAATTGTGTGGAGCGCATATCAGGTGGGTTTTCTCTGCCGGCTTAAGAGATACACGTGAAACTAAAGCCGATCCTGGGTGCCTAGGGTGCCTGTCATCCAATCCGCACTGAATTTCATTTCTAGCACATAGCCAAAAAATCGCCCCATTGACTTACATTGGAGTGCAGAAAAGGTCATTTTTTCTCGGTCCCTTTAAGAGGTAGGAGTTAAACAAGCTTAGGTCTGCGGTGCCCAGGGGGGACCCCATCCAGCCCGCACTGAGTTTCATTCCTACCACCTTAGGAAAAAAAGTCATTATTTTGAGGCTTAGAAGTCATTTCTGCAATTCCCATAGAAAATCAACGGCGTCTCTATTCAATTGTGTGGAGCGCATATCAGGTGGTTTTCTCTGCCGGCTTAAGAGATACACGTGAAACTAAAGCCGATCCTGGGTGCCTAGGGTGCCTGTCATCCAATCCGCACTGAATTTCATTTCTAGCACATAGCCAAAAAATCGCCCCATTGACTTACATTGGAGTGCAGAAAAGGTCATTTTTTCTCGGTCCCTTTAAGAGGTAGGAGTTAAACAAGCTTAGGTCTGCGGTGCCCAGGGGGGACCCCATCCAGCCCGCACTGAGTTTCATTCCTACCACCTTAGGAAAAAAAGTCATTATTTTGAGGCTTAGAAGTCATTTCTGCAATTCCCATAGAAAATCAACGGCGTCTCTATTCAATTGTGTGGAGCGCATATCAGGTGGGTTTTCTCTGCCGGCTTAAGAGATACACGTGAAACTAAAGCCGATCCTGGGTGCCTAGGGTGCCTGTCATCCAATCCGCACTGAATTTCATTTCTAGCACATAGCCAAAAAATCGCCCCATTGACTTACATTGGAGTGCAGAAAAGGTCATTTTTTCTCGGTCCCTTTAAGAGGTAGGAGTTAAACAAGCTTAGGTCTGCGGTGCCCAGGGGGGACCCCATCCAGCCCGCACTGAGTTTCATTCCTACCACCTTAGGAAAAAAAGTCATTATTTTGAGGCTTAGAAGTCATTTCTGCAATTCCCATAGAAAATCAACGGCGTCTCTATTCAATTGTGTGGAGCGCATATCAGGTGGGTTTTCTCTGCCGGCTTAAGAGATACACGTGAAACTAAAGCCGATCCTGGGTGCCTAGGGTGCCTGTCATCCAATCCGCACTGAATTTCATTTCTAGCACATAGCCAAAAAATCGCCCCATTGACTTACATTGGAGTGCAGAAAAGGTCATTTTTTCTCGGTCCCTTTAAGAGGTAGGAGTTAAACAAGCTTAGGTCTGCGGTGCCCAGGGGGGACCCCATCCAGCCCGCACTGAGTTTCATTCCTACCACCTTAGGAAAAAAAGTCATTATTTTGAGGCTTAGAAGTCATTTCTGCAATTCCCATAGAAAATCAACGGCGTCTCTATTCAATTGTGTGGAGCGCATATCAGGTGGGTTTTCTCTGCCGGCTTAAGAGATACACGTGAAACTAAAGCCGATCCTGGGTGCCTAGGGTGCCTGTCATCCAATCCGCACTGAATTTCATTTCTAGCACATAGCCAAAAAATCGCCCCATTGACTTACATTGGAGTGCAGAAAAGGTCATTTTTTCTCGGTCCCTTTAAGAGGTAGGAGTTAAACAAGCTTAGGTCTGCGGTGCCCAGGGGGGACCCCATCCAGCCCGCACTGAGTTTCATTCCTACCACCTTAGGAAAAAAAGTCATTATTTTGAGGCTTAGAAGTCATTTCTGCAATTCCCATAGAAAATCAACGGCGTCTCTATTCAATTGTGTGGAGCGCATATCAGGTGGGTTTTCTCTGCCGGCTTAAGAGATACACGTGAAACTAAAGCCGATCCTGGGTGCCTAGGGTGCCTGTCATCCAATCCGCACTGAATTTCATTTCTAGCACATAGCCAAAAAATCGCCCCATTGACTTACATTGGAGTGCAGAAAAGGTCATTTTTTCTCGGTCCCTTTAAGAGGTAGGAGTTAAACAAGCTTAGGTCTGCGGTGCCCAGGGGGGACCCCATCCAGCCCGCACTGAGTTTCATTCCTACCACCTTAGGAAAAAAAGTCATTATTTTGAGGCTTAGAAGTCATTTCTGCAATTCCCATAGAAAATCAACGGCGTCTCTATTCAATTGTGTGGAGCGCATATCAGGTGGGTTTTCTCTGCCGGCTTAAGAGATACACGTGAAACTAAAGCCGATCCTGGGTGCCTAGGGTGCCTGTCATCCAATCCGCACTGAATTTCATTTCTAGCACATAGCCAAAAAATCGCCCCATTGACTTACATTGGAGTGCAGAAAAGGTCATTTTTTCTCGGTCCCTTTAAGAGGTAGGAGTTAAACAAGCTTAGGTCTGCGGTGCCCAGGGGGGACCCCATCCAGCCCGCACTGAGTTTCATTCCTACCACCTTAGGAAAAAAAGTCATTATTTTGAGGCTTAGAAGTCATTTCTGCAATTCCCATAGAAAATCAACGGCGTCTCTATTCAATTGTGTGGAGCGCATATCAGGTGGGTTTTCTCTGCCGGCTTAAGAGATACACGTGAAACTAAAGCCGATCCTGGGTGCCTAGGGTGCCTGTCATCCAATCCGCACTGAATTTCATTTCTAGCACATAGCCAAAAAATCGCCCCATTGACTTACATTGGAGTGCAGAAAAGGTCATTTTTTCTCGGTCCCTTTAAGAGGTAGGAGTTAAACAAGCTTAGGTCTGCGGTGCCCAGGGGGGACCCCATCCAGCCCGCACTGAGTTTCATTCCTACCACCTTAGGAAAAAAAGTCATTATTTTGAGGCTTAGAAGTCATTTCTGCAATTCCCATAGAAAATCAACGGCGTCTCTATTCAATTGTGTGGAGCGCATATCAGGTGGGTTTTCTCTGCCGGCTTAAGAGATACACGTGAAACTAAAGCCGATCCTGGGTGCCTAGGGTGCCTGTCATCCAATCCGCACTGAATTTCATTTCTAGCACATAGCCAAAAAATCGCCCCATTGACTTACATTGGAGTGCAGAAAAGGTCATTTTTTCTCGGTCCCTTTAAGAGGTAGGAGTTAAACAAGCTTAGGTCTGCGGTGCCCAGGGGGGACCCCATCCAGCCCGCACTGAGTTTCATTCCTACCACCTTAGGAAAAAAAGTCATTATTTTGAGGCTTAGAAGTCATTTCTGCAATTCCCATAGAAAATCAACGGCGTCTCTATTCAATTGTGTGGAGCGCATATCAGGTGGGTTTTCTCTGCCGGCTTAAGAGATACACGTGAAACTAAAGCCGATCCTGGGTGCCTAGGGTGCCTGTCATCCAATCCGCACTGAATTTCATTTCTAGCACATAGCCAAAAAATCGCCCCATTGACTTACATTGGAGTGCAGAAAAGGTCATTTTTTCTCGGTCCCTTTAAGAGGTAGGAGTTAAACAAGCTTAGGTCTGCGGTGCCCAGGGGGGACCCCATCCAGCCCGCACTGAGTTTCATTCCTACCACCTTAGGAAAAAAAGTCATTATTTTGAGGCTTAGAAGTCATTTCTGCAATTCCCATAGAAAATCAACGGCGTCTCTATTCAATTGTGTGGAGCGCATATCAGGTGGGTTTTCTCTGCCGGCTTAAGAGATACACGTGAAACTAAAGCCGATCCTGGGTGCCTAGGGTGCCTGTCATCCAATCCGCACTGAATTTCATTTCTAGCACATAGCCAAAAAATCGCCCCATTGACTTACATTGGAGTGCAGAAAAGGTCATTTTTTCTCGGTCCCTTTAAGAGGTAGGAGTTAAACAAGCTTAGGTCTGCGGTGCCCAGGGGGGACCCCATCCAGCCCGCACTGAGTTTCATTCCTACCACCTTAGGAAAAAAAGTCATTATTTTGAGGCTTAGAAGTCATTTCTGCAATTCCCATAGAAAATCAACGGCGTCTCTATTCAATTGTGTGGAGCGCATATCAGGTGGGTTTTCTCTGCCGGCTTAAGAGATACACGTGAAACTAAAGCCGATCCTGGGTGCCTAGGGTGCCTGTCATCCAATCCGCACTGAATTTCATTTCTAGCACATAGCCAAAAAATCGCCCCATTGACTTACATTGGAGTGCAGAAAAGGTCATTTTTTCTCGGTCCCTTTAAGAGGTAGGAGTTAAACAAGCTTAGGTCTGCGGTGCCCAGGGGGGACCCCATCCAGCCCGCACTGAGTTTCATTCCTACCACCTTAGGAAAAAAAGTCATTATTTTGAGGCTTAGAAGTCATTTCTGCAATTCCCATAGAAAATCAACGGCGTCTCTATTCAATTGTGTGGAGCGCATATCAGGTGGGTTTTCTCTGCCGGCTTAAGAGATACACGTGAAACTAAAGCCGATCCTGGGTGCCTAGGGTGCCTGTCATCCAATCCGCACTGAATTTCATTTCTAGCACATAGCCAAAAAATCGCCCCATTGACTTACATTGGAGTGCAGAAAAGGTCATTTTTTCTCGGTCCCTTTAAGAGGTAGGAGTTAAACAAGCTTAGGTCTGCGGTGCCCAGGGGGGACCCCATCCAGCCCGCACTGAGTTTCATTCCTACCACCTTAGGAAAAAAAGTCATTATTTTGAGGCTTAGAAGTCATTTCTGCAATTCCCATAGAAAATCAACGGCGTCTCTATTCAATTGTGTGGAGCGCATATCAGGTGGGTTTTCTCTGCCGGCTTAAGAGATACACGTGAAACTAAAGCCGATCCTGGGTGCCTAGGGTGCCTGTCATCCAATCCGCACTGAATTTCATTTCTAGCACATAGCCAAAAAATCGCCCCATTGACTTACATTGGAGTGCAGAAAAGGTCATTTTTTCTCGGTCCCTTTAAGAGGTAGGAGTTAAACAAGCTTAGGTCTGCGGTGCCCAGGGGGGACCCCATCCAGCCCGCACTGAGTTTCATTCCTACCACCTTAGGAAAAAAAGTCATTATTTTGAGGCTTAGAAGTCATTTCTGCAATTCCCATAGAAAATCAACGGCGTCTCTATTCAATTGTGTGGAGCGCATATCAGGTGGGTTTTCTCTGCCGGCTTAAGAGATACACGTGAAACTAAAGCCGATCCTGGGTGCCTAGGGTGCCTGTCATCCAATCCGCACTGAATTTCATTTCTAGCACATAGCCAAAAAATCGCCCCATTGACTTACATTGGAGTGCAGAAAAGGTCATTTTTTCTCGGTCCCTTTAAGAGGTAGGAGTTAAACAAGCTTAGGTCTGCGGTGCCCAGGGGGGACCCCATCCAGCCCGCACTGAGTTTCATTCCTACCACCTTAGGAAAAAAAGTCATTATTTTGAGGCTTAGAAGTCATTTCTGCAATTCCCATAGAAAATCAACGGCGTCTCTATTCAATTGTGTGGAGCGCATATCAGGTGGGTTTTCTCTGCCGGCTTAAGAGATACACGTGAAACTAAAGCCGATCCTGGGTGCCTAGGGTGCCTGTCATCCAATCCGCACTGAATTTCATTTCTAGCACATAGCCAAAAAATCGCCCCATTGACTTACATTGGAGTGCAGAAAAGGTCATTTTTTCTCGGTCCCTTTAAGAGGTAGGAGTTAAACAAGCTTAGGTCTGCGGTGCCCAGGGGGGACCCCATCCAGCCCGCACTGAGTTTCATTCCTACCACCTTAGGAAAAAAAGTCATTATTTTGAGGCTTAGAAGTCATTTCTGCAATTCCCATAGAAAATCAACGGCGTCTCTATTCAATTGTGTGGAGCGCATATCAGGTGGGTTTTCTCTGCCGGCTTAAGAGATACACGTGAAACTAAAGCCGATCCTGGGTGCCTAGGGTGCCTGTCATCCAATCCGCACTGAATTTCATTTCTAGCACATAGCCAAAAAATCGCCCCATTGACTTACATTGGAGTGCAGAAAAGGTCATTTTTTCTCGGTCCCTTTAAGAGGTAGGAGTTAAACAAGCTTAGGTCTGCGGTGCCCAGGGGGGACCCCATCCAGCCCGCACTGAGTTTCATTCCTACCACCTTAGGAAAAAAAGTCATTATTTTGAGGCTTAGAAGTCATTTCTGCAATTCCCATAGAAAATCAACGGCGTCTCTATTCAATTGTGTGGAGCGCATATCAGGTGGGTTTTCTCTGCCGGCTTAAGAGATACACGTGAAACTAAAGCCGATCCTGGGTGCCTAGGGTGCCTGTCATCCAATCCGCACTGAATTTCATTTCTAGCACATAGCCAAAAAATCGCCCCATTGACTTACATTGGAGTGCAGAAAAGGTCATTTTTTCTCGGTCCCTTTAAGAGGTAGGAGTTAAACAAGCTTAGGTCTGCGGTGCCCAGGGGGGACCCCATCCAGCCCGCACTGAGTTTCATTCCTACCACCTTAGGAAAAAAAGTCATTATTTTGAGGCTTAGAAGTCATTTCTGCAATTCCCATAGAAAATCAACGGCGTCTCTATTCAATTGTGTGGAGCGCATATCAGGTGGGTTTTCTCTGCCGGCTTAAGAGATACACGTGAAACTAAAGCCGATCCTGGGTGCCTAGGGTGCCTGTCATCCAATCCGCACTGAATTTCATTTCTAGCACATAGCCAAAAAATCGCCCCATTGACTTACATTGGAGTGCAGAAAAGGTCATTTTTTCTCGGTCCCTTTAAGAGGTAGGAGTTAAACAAGCTTAGGTCTGCGGTGCCCAGGGGGGACCCCATCCAGCCCGCACTGAGTTTCATTCCTACCACCTTAGGAAAAAAAGTCATTATTTTGAGGCTTAGAAGTCATTTCTGCAATTCCCATAGAAAATCAACGGCGTCTCTATTCAATTGTGTGGAGCGCATATCAGGTGGGTTTTCTCTGCCGGCTTAAGAGATACACGTGAAACTAAAGCCGATCCTGGGTGCCTAGGGTGCCTGTCATCCAATCCGCACTGAATTTCATTTCTAGCACATAGCCAAAAAATCGCCCCATTGACTTACATTGGAGTGCAGAAAAGGTCATTTTTTCTCGGTCCCTTTAAGAGGTAGGAGTTAAACAAGCTTAGGTCTGCGGTGCCCAGGGGGGACCCCATCCAGCCCGCACTGAGTTTCATTCCTACCACCTTAGGAAAAAAAGTCATTATTTTGAGGCTTAGAAGTCATTTCTGCAATTCCCATAGAAAATCAACGGCGTCTCTATTCAATTGTGTGGAGCGCATATCAGGTGGGTTTTCTCTGCCGGCTTAAGAGATACACGTGAAACTAAAGCCGATCCTGGGTGCCTAGGGTGCCTGTCATCCAATCCGCACTGAATTTCATTTCTAGCACATAGCCAAAAAATCGCCCCATTGACTTACATTGGAGTGCAGAAAAGGTCATTTTTTCTCGGTCCCTTTAAGAGGTAGGAGTTAAACAAGCTTAGGTCTGCGGTGCCCAGGGGGGACCCCATCCAGCCCGCACTGAGTTTCATTCCTACCACCTTAGGAAAAAAAGTCATTATTTTGAGGCTTAGAAGTCATTTCTGCAATTCCCATAGAAAATCAACGGCGTCTCTATTCAATTGTGTGGAGCGCATATCAGGTGGGTTTTCTCTGCCGGCTTAAGAGATACACGTGAAACTAAAGCCGATCCTGGGTGCCTAGGGTGCCTGTCATCCAATCCGCACTGAATTTCATTTCTAGCACATAGCCAAAAAATCGCCCCATTGACTTACATTGGAGTGCAGAAAAGGTCATTTTTTCTCGGTCCCTTTAAGAGGTAGGAGTTAAACAAGCTTAGGTCTGCGGTGCCCAGGGGGGACCCCATCCAGCCCGCACTGAGTTTCATTCCTACCACCTTAGGAAAAAAAGTCATTATTTTGAGGCTTAGAAGTCATTTCTGCAATTCCCATAGAAAATCAACGGCGTCTCTATTCAATTGTGTGGAGCGCATATCAGGTGGGTTTTCTCTGCCGGCTTAAGAGATACACGTGAAACTAAAGCCGATCCTGGGTGCCTAGGGTGCCTGTCATCCAATCCGCACTGAATTTCATTTCTAGCACATAGCCAAAAAATCGCCCCATTGACTTACATTGGAGTGCAGAAAAGGTCATTTTTTCTCGGTCCCTTTAAGAGGTAGGAGTTAAACAAGCTTAGGTCTGCGGTGCCCAGGGGGGACCCCATCCAGCCCGCACTGAGTTTCATTCCTACCACCTTAGGAAAAAAAGTCATTATTTTGAGGCTTAGAAGTCATTTCTGCAATTCCCATAGAAAATCAACGGCGTCTCTATTCAATTGTGTGGAGCGCATATCAGGTGGGTTTTCTCTGCCGGCTTAAGAGATACACGTGAAACTAAAGCCGATCCTGGGTGCCTAGGGTGCCTGTCATCCAATCCGCACTGAATTTCATTTCTAGCACATAGCCAAAAAATCGCCCCATTGACTTACATTGGAGTGCAGAAAAGGTCATTTTTTCTCGGTCCCTTTAAGAGGTAGGAGTTAAACAAGCTTAGGTCTGCGGTGCCCAGGGGGGACCCCATCCAGCCCGCACTGAGTTTCATTCCTACCACCTTAGGAAAAAAAGTCATTATTTTGAGGCTTAGAAGTCATTTCTGCAATTCCCATAGAAAATCAACGGCGTCTCTATTCAATTGTGTGGAGCGCATATCAGGTGGGTTTTCTCTGCCGGCTTAAGAGATACACGTGAAACTAAAGCCGATCCTGGGTGCCTAGGGTGCCTGTCATCCAATCCGCACTGAATTTCATTTCTAGCACATAGCCAAAAAATCGCCCCATTGACTTACATTGGAGTGCAGAAAAGGTCATTTTTTCTCGGTCCCTTTAAGAGGTAGGAGTTAAACAAGCTTAGGTCTGCGGTGCCCAGGGGGGACCCCATCCAGCCCGCACTGAGTTTCATTCCTACCACCTTAGGAAAAAAAGTCATTATTTTGAGGCTTAGAAGTCATTTCTGCAATTCCCATAGAAAATCAACGGCGTCTCTATTCAATTGTGTGGAGCGCATATCAGGTGGGTTTTCTCTGCCGGCTTAAGAGATACACGTGAAACTAAAGCCGATCCTGGGTGCCTAGGGTGCCTGTCATCCAATCCGCACTGAATTTCATTTCTAGCACATAGCCAAAAAATCGCCCCATTGACTTACATTGGAGTGCAGAAAAGGTCATTTTTTCTCGGTCCCTTTAAGAGGTAGGAGTTAAACAAGCTTAGGTCTGCGGTGCCCAGGGGGGACCCCATCCAGCCCGCACTGAGTTTCATTCCTACCACCTTAGGAAAAAAAGTCATTATTTTGAGGCTTAGAAGTCATTTCTGCAATTCCCATAGAAAATCAACGGCGTCTCTATTCAATTGTGTGGAGCGCATATCAGGTGGGTTTTCTCTGCCGGCTTAAGAGATACACGTGAAACTAAAGCCGATCCTGGGTGCCTAGGGTGCCTGTCATCCAATCCGCACTGAATTTCATTTCTAGCACATAGCCAAAAAATCGCCCCATTGACTTACATTGGAGTGCAGAAAAGGTCATTTTTTCTCGGTCCCTTTAAGAGGTAGGAGTTAAACAAGCTTAGGTCTGCGGTGCCCAGGGGGGACCCCATCCAGCCCGCACTGAGTTTCATTCCTACCACCTTAGGAAAAAAAGTCATTATTTTGAGGCTTAGAAGTCATTTCTGCAATTCCCATAGAAAATCAACGGCGTCTCTATTCAATTGTGTGGAGCGCATATCAGGTGGGTTTTCTCTGCCGGCTTAAGAGATACACGTGAAACTAAAGCCGATCCTGGGTGCCTAGGGTGCCTGTCATCCAATCCGCACTGAATTTCATTTCTAGCACATAGCCAAAAAATCGCCCCATTGACTTACATTGGAGTGCAGAAAAGGTCATTTTTTCTCGGTCCCTTTAAGAGGTAGGAGTTAAACAAGCTTAGGTCTGCGGTGCCCAGGGGGGACCCCATCCAGCCCGCACTGAGTTTCATTCCTACCACCTTAGGAAAAAAAGTCATTATTTTGAGGCTTAGAAGTCATTTCTGCAATTCCCATAGAAAATCAACGGCGTCTCTATTCAATTGTGTGGAGCGCATATCAGGTGGGTTTTCTCTGCCGGCTTAAGAGATACACGTGAAACTAAAGCCGATCCTGGGTGCCTAGGGTGCCTGTCATCCAATCCGCACTGAATTTCATTTCTAGCACATAGCCAAAAAATCGCCCCATTGACTTACATTGGAGTGCAGAAAAGGTCATTTTTTCTCGGTCCCTTTAAGAGGTAGGAGTTAAACAAGCTTAGGTCTGCGGTGCCCAGGGGGGACCCCATCCAGCCCGCACTGAGTTTCATTCCTACCACCTTAGGAAAAAAAGTCATTATTTTGAGGCTTAGAAGTCATTTCTGCAATTCCCATAGAAAATCAACGGCGTCTCTATTCAATTGTGTGGAGCGCATATCAGGTGGGTTTTCTCTGCCGGCTTAAGAGATACACGTGAAACTAAAGCCGATCCTGGGTGCCTAGGGTGCCTGTCATCCAATCCGCACTGAATTTCATTTCTAGCACATAGCCAAAAAATCGCCCCATTGACTTACATTGGAGTGCAGAAAAGGTCATTTTTTCTCGGTCCCTTTAAGAGGTAGGAGTTAAACAAGCTTAGGTCTGCGGTGCCCAGGGGGGACCCCATCCAGCCCGCACTGAGTTTCATTCCTACCACCTTAGGAAAAAAAGTCATTATTTTGAGGCTTAGAAGTCATTTCTGCAATTCCCATAGAAAATCAACGGCGTCTCTATTCAATTGTGTGGAGCGCATATCAGGTGGGTTTTCTCTGCCGGCTTAAGAGATACACGTGAAACTAAAGCCGATCCTGGGTGCCTAGGGTGCCTGTCATCCAATCCGCACTGAATTTCATTTCTAGCACATAGCCAAAAAATCGCCCCATTGACTTACATTGGAGTGCAGAAAAGGTCATTTTTTCTCGGTCCCTTTAAGAGGTAGGAGTTAAACAAGCTTAGGTCTGCGGTGCCCAGGGGGGACCCCATCCAGCCCGCACTGAGTTTCATTCCTACCACCTTAGGAAAAAAAGTCATTATTTTGAGGCTTAGAAGTCATTTCTGCAATTCCCATAGAAAATCAACGGCGTCTCTATTCAATTGTGTGGAGCGCATATCAGGTGGGTTTTCTCTGCCGGCTTAAGAGATACACGTGAAACTAAAGCCGATCCTGGGTGCCTAGGGTGCCTGTCATCCAATCCGCACTGAATTTCATTTCTAGCACATAGCCAAAAAATCGCCCCATTGACTTACATTGGAGTGCAGAAAAGGTCATTTTTTCTCGGTCCCTTTAAGAGGTAGGAGTTAAACAAGCTTAGGTCTGCGGTGCCCAGGGGGGACCCCATCCAGCCCGCACTGAGTTTCATTCCTACCACCTTAGGAAAAAAAGTCATTATTTTGAGGCTTAGAAGTCATTTCTGCAATTCCCATAGAAAATCAACGGCGTCTCTATTCAATTGTGTGGAGCGCATATCAGGTGGGTTTTCTCTGCCGGCTTAAGAGATACACGTGAAACTAAAGCCGATCCTGGGTGCCTAGGGTGCCTGTCATCCAATCCGCACTGAATTTCATTTCTAGCACATAGCCAAAAAATCGCCCCATTGACTTACATTGGAGTGCAGAAAAGGTCATTTTTTCTCGGTCCCTTTAAGAGGTAGGAGTTAAACAAGCTTAGGTCTGCGGTGCCCAGGGGGGACCCCATCCAGCCCGCACTGAGTTTCATTCCTACCACCTTAGGAAAAAAAGTCATTATTTTGAGGCTTAGAAGTCATTTCTGCAATTCCCATAGAAAATCAACGGCGTCTCTATTCAATTGTGTGGAGCGCATATCAGGTGGGTTTTCTCTGCCGGCTTAAGAGATACACGTGAAACTAAAGCCGATCCTGGGTGCCTAGGGTGCCTGTCATCCAATCCGCACTGAATTTCATTTCTAGCACATAGCCAAAAAATCGCCCCATTGACTTACATTGGAGTGCAGAAAAGGTCATTTTTTCTCGGTCCCTTTAAGAGGTAGGAGTTAAACAAGCTTAGGTCTGCGGTGCCCAGGGGGGACCCCATCCAGCCCGCACTGAGTTTCATTCCTACCACCTTAGGAAAAAAAGTCATTATTTTGAGGCTTAGAAGTCATTTCTGCAATTCCCATAGAAAATCAACGGCGTCTCTATTCAATTGTGTGGAGCGCATATCAGGTGGGTTTTCTCTGCCGGCTTAAGAGATACACGTGAAACTAAAGCCGATCCTGGGTGCCTAGGGTGCCTGTCATCCAATCCGCACTGAATTTCATTTCTAGCACATAGCCAAAAAATCGCCCCATTGACTTACATTGGAGTGCAGAAAAGGTCATTTTTTCTCGGTCCCTTTAAGAGGTAGGAGTTAAACAAGCTTAGGTCTGCGGTGCCCAGGGGGGACCCCATCCAGCCCGCACTGAGTTTCATTCCTACCACCTTAGGAAAAAAAGTCATTATTTTGAGGCTTAGAAGTCATTTCTGCAATTCCCATAGAAAATCAACGGCGTCTCTATTCAATTGTGTGGAGCGCATATCAGGTGGGTTTTCTCTGCCGGCTTAAGAGATACACGTGAAACTAAAGCCGATCCTGGGTGCCTAGGGTGCCTGTCATCCAATCCGCACTGAATTTCATTTCTAGCACATAGCCAAAAAATCGCCCCATTGACTTACATTGGAGTGCAGAAAAGGTCATTTTTTCTCGGTCCCTTTAAGAGGTAGGAGTTAAACAAGCTTAGGTCTGCGGTGCCCAGGGGGGACCCCATCCAGCCCGCACTGAGTTTCATTCCTACCACCTTAGGAAAAAAAGTCATTATTTTGAGGCTTAGAAGTCATTTCTGCAATTCCCATAGAAAATCAACGGCGTCTCTATTCAATTGTGTGGAGCGCATATCAGGTGGGTTTTCTCTGCCGGCTTAAGAGATACACGTGAAACTAAAGCCGATCCTGGGTGCCTAGGGTGCCTGTCATCCAATCCGCACTGAATTTCATTTCTAGCACATAGCCAAAAAATCGCCCCATTGACTTACATTGGAGTGCAGAAAAGGTCATTTTTTCTCGGTCCCTTTAAGAGGTAGGAGTTAAACAAGCTTAGGTCTGCGGTGCCCAGGGGGGACCCCATCCAGCCCGCACTGAGTTTCATTCCTACCACCTTAGGAAAAAAAGTCATTATTTTGAGGCTTAGAAGTCATTTCTGCAATTCCCATAGAAAATCAACGGCGTCTCTATTCAATTGTGTGGAGCGCATATCAGGTGGGTTTTCTCTGCCGGCTTAAGAGATACACGTGAAACTAAAGCCGATCCTGGGTGCCTAGGGTGCCTGTCATCCAATCCGCACTGAATTTCATTTCTAGCACATAGCCAAAAAATCGCCCCATTGACTTACATTGGAGTGCAGAAAAGGTCATTTTTTCTCGGTCCCTTTAAGAGGTAGGAGTTAAACAAGCTTAGGTCTGCGGTGCCCAGGGGGGACCCCATCCAGCCCGCACTGAGTTTCATTCCTACCACCTTAGGAAAAAAAGTCATTATTTTGAGGCTTAGAAGTCATTTCTGCAATTCCCATAGAAAATCAACGGCGTCTCTATTCAATTGTGTGGAGCGCATATCAGGTGGGTTTTCTCTGCCGGCTTAAGAGATACACGTGAAACTAAAGCCGATCCTGGGTGCCTAGGGTGCCTGTCATCCAATCCGCACTGAATTTCATTTCTAGCACATAGCCAAAAAATCGCCCCATTGACTTACATTGGAGTGCAGAAAAGGTCATTTTTTCTCGGTCCCTTTAAGAGGTAGGAGTTAAACAAGCTTAGGTCTGCGGTGCCCAGGGGGGACCCCATCCAGCCCGCACTGAGTTTCATTCCTACCACCTTAGGAAAAAAAGTCATTATTTTGAGGCTTAGAAGTCATTTCTGCAATTCCCATAGAAAATCAACGGCGTCTCTATTCAATTGTGTGGAGCGCATATCAGGTGGGTTTTCTCTGCCGGCTTAAGAGATACACGTGAAACTAAAGCCGATCCTGGGTGCCTAGGGTGCCTGTCATCCAATCCGCACTGAATTTCATTTCTAGCACATAGCCAAAAAATCGCCCCATTGACTTACATTGGAGTGCAGAAAAGGTCATTTTTTCTCGGTCCCTTTAAGAGGTAGGAGTTAAACAAGCTTAGGTCTGCGGTGCCCAGGGGGGACCCCATCCAGCCCGCACTGAGTTTCATTCCTACCACCTTAGGAAAAAAAGTCATTATTTTGAGGCTTAGAAGTCATTTCTGCAATTCCCATAGAAAATCAACGGCGTCTCTATTCAATTGTGTGGAGCGCATATCAGGTGGGTTTTCTCTGCCGGCTTAAGAGATACACGTGAAACTAAAGCCGATCCTGGGTGCCTAGGGTGCCTGTCATCCAATCCGCACTGAATTTCATTTCTAGCACATAGCCAAAAAATCGCCCCATTGACTTACATTGGAGTGCAGAAAAGGTCATTTTTTCTCGGTCCCTTTAAGAGGTAGGAGTTAAACAAGCTTAGGTCTGCGGTGCCCAGGGGGGACCCCATCCAGCCCGCACTGAGTTTCATTCCTACCACCTTAGGAAAAAAAGTCATTATTTTGAGGCTTAGAAGTCATTTCTGCAATTCCCATAGAAAATCAACGGCGTCTCTATTCAATTGTGTGGAGCGCATATCAGGTGGGTTTTCTCTGCCGGCTTAAGAGATACACGTGAAACTAAAGCCGATCCTGGGTGCCTAGGGTGCCTGTCATCCAATCCGCACTGAATTTCATTTCTAGCACATAGCCAAAAAATCGCCCCATTGACTTACATTGGAGTGCAGAAAAGGTCATTTTTTCTCGGTCCCTTTAAGAGGTAGGAGTTAAACAAGCTTAGGTCTGCGGTGCCCAGGGGGGACCCCATCCAGCCCGCACTGAGTTTCATTCCTACCACCTTAGGAAAAAAAGTCATTATTTTGAGGCTTAGAAGTCATTTCTGCAATTCCCATAGAAAATCAACGGCGTCTCTATTCAATTGTGTGGAGCGCATATCAGGTGGGTTTTCTCTGCCGGCTTAAGAGATACACGTGAAACTAAAGCCGATCCTGGGTGCCTAGGGTGCCTGTCATCCAATCCGCACTGAATTTCATTTCTAGCACATAGCCAAAAAATCGCCCCATTGACTTACATTGGAGTGCAGAAAAGGTCATTTTTTCTCGGTCCCTTTAAGAGGTAGGAGTTAAACAAGCTTAGGTCTGCGGTGCCCAGGGGGGACCCCATCCAGCCCGCACTGAGTTTCATTCCTACCACCTTAGGAAAAAAAGTCATTATTTTGAGGCTTAGAAGTCATTTCTGCAATTCCCATAGAAAATCAACGGCGTCTCTATTCAATTGTGTGGAGCGCATATCAGGTGGGTTTTCTCTGCCGGCTTAAGAGATACACGTGAAACTAAAGCCGATCCTGGGTGCCTAGGGTGCCTGTCATCCAATCCGCACTGAATTTCATTTCTAGCACATAGCCAAAAAATCGCCCCATTGACTTACATTGGAGTGCAGAAAAGGTCATTTTTTCTCGGTCCCTTTAAGAGGTAGGAGTTAAACAAGCTTAGGTCTGCGGTGCCCAGGGGGGACCCCATCCAGCCCGCACTGAGTTTCATTCCTACCACCTTAGGAAAAAAAGTCATTATTTTGAGGCTTAGAAGTCATTTCTGCAATTCCCATAGAAAATCAACGGCGTCTCTATTCAATTGTGTGGAGCGCATATCAGGTGGGTTTTCTCTGCCGGCTTAAGAGATACACGTGAAACTAAAGCCGATCCTGGGTGCCTAGGGTGCCTGTCATCCAATCCGCACTGAATTTCATTTCTAGCACATAGCCAAAAAATCGCCCCATTGACTTACATTGGAGTGCAGAAAAGGTCATTTTTTCTCGGTCCCTTTAAGAGGTAGGAGTTAAACAAGCTTAGGTCTGCGGTGCCCAGGGGGGACCCCATCCAGCCCGCACTGAGTTTCATTCCTACCACCTTAGGAAAAAAAGTCATTATTTTGAGGCTTAGAAGTCATTTCTGCAATTCCCATAGAAAATCAACGGCGTCTCTATTCAATTGTGTGGAGCGCATATCAGGTGGGTTTTCTCTGCCGGCTTAAGAGATACACGTGAAACTAAAGCCGATCCTGGGTGCCTAGGGTGCCTGTCATCCAATCCGCACTGAATTTCATTTCTAGCACATAGCCAAAAAATCGCCCCATTGACTTACATTGGAGTGCAGAAAAGGTCATTTTTTCTCGGTCCCTTTAAGAGGTAGGAGTTAAACAAGCTTAGGTCTGCGGTGCCCAGGGGGGACCCCATCCAGCCCGCACTGAGTTTCATTCCTACCACCTTAGGAAAAAAAGTCATTATTTTGAGGCTTAGAAGTCATTTCTGCAATTCCCATAGAAAATCAACGGCGTCTCTATTCAATTGTGTGGAGCGCATATCAGGTGGGTTTTCTCTGCCGGCTTAAGAGATACACGTGAAACTAAAGCCGATCCTGGGTGCCTAGGGTGCCTGTCATCCAATCCGCACTGAATTTCATTTCTAGCACATAGCCAAAAAATCGCCCCATTGACTTACATTGGAGTGCAGAAAAGGTCATTTTTTCTCGGTCCCTTTAAGAGGTAGGAGTTAAACAAGCTTAGGTCTGCGGTGCCCAGGGGGGACCCCATCCAGCCCGCACTGAGTTTCATTCCTACCACCTTAGGAAAAAAAGTCATTATTTTGAGGCTTAGAAGTCATTTCTGCAATTCCCATAGAAAATCAACGGCGTCTCTATTCAATTGTGTGGAGCGCATATCAGGTGGGTTTTCTCTGCCGGCTTAAGAGATACACGTGAAACTAAAGCCGATCCTGGGTGCCTAGGGTGCCTGTCATCCAATCCGCACTGAATTTCATTTCTAGCACATAGCCAAAAAATCGCCCCATTGACTTACATTGGAGTGCAGAAAAGGTCATTTTTTCTCGGTCCCTTTAAGAGGTAGGAGTTAAACAAGCTTAGGTCTGCGGTGCCCAGGGGGGACCCCATCCAGCCCGCACTGAGTTTCATTCCTACCACCTTAGGAAAAAAAGTCATTATTTTGAGGCTTAGAAGTCATTTCTGCAATTCCCATAGAAAATCAACGGCGTCTCTATTCAATTGTGTGGAGCGCATATCAGGTGGGTTTTCTCTGCCGGCTTAAGAGATACACGTGAAACTAAAGCCGATCCTGGGTGCCTAGGGTGCCTGTCATCCAATCCGCACTGAATTTCATTTCTAGCACATAGCCAAAAAATCGCCCCATTGACTTACATTGGAGTGCAGAAAAGGTCATTTTTTCTCGGTCCCTTTAAGAGGTAGGAGTTAAACAAGCTTAGGTCTGCGGTGCCCAGGGGGGACCCCATCCAGCCCGCACTGAGTTTCATTCCTACCACCTTAGGAAAAAAAGTCATTATTTTGAGGCTTAGAAGTCATTTCTGCAATTCCCATAGAAAATCAACGGCGTCTCTATTCAATTGTGTGGAGCGCATATCAGGTGGGTTTTCTCTGCCGGCTTAAGAGATACACGTGAAACTAAAGCCGATCCTGGGTGCCTAGGGTGCCTGTCATCCAATCCGCACTGAATTTCATTTCTAGCACATAGCCAAAAAATCGCCCCATTGACTTACATTGGAGTGCAGAAAAGGTCATTTTTTCTCGGTCCCTTTAAGAGGTAGGAGTTAAACAAGCTTAGGTCTGCGGTGCCCAGGGGGGACCCCATCCAGCCCGCACTGAGTTTCATTCCTACCACCTTAGGAAAAAAAGTCATTATTTTGAGGCTTAGAAGTCATTTCTGCAATTCCCATAGAAAATCAACGGCGTCTCTATTCAATTGTGTGGAGCGCATATCAGGTGGGTTTTCTCTGCCGGCTTAAGAGATACACGTGAAACTAAAGCCGATCCTGGGTGCCTAGGGTGCCTGTCATCCAATCCGCACTGAATTTCATTTCTAGCACATAGCCAAAAAATCGCCCCATTGACTTACATTGGAGTGCAGAAAAGGTCATTTTTTCTCGGTCCCTTTAAGAGGTAGGAGTTAAACAAGCTTAGGTCTGCGGTGCCCAGGGGGGACCCCATCCAGCCCGCACTGAGTTTCATTCCTACCACCTTAGGAAAAAAAGTCATTATTTTGAGGCTTAGAAGTCATTTCTGCAATTCCCATAGAAAATCAACGGCGTCTCTATTCAATTGTGTGGAGCGCATATCAGGTGGGTTTTCTCTGCCGGCTTAAGAGATACACGTGAAACTAAAGCCGATCCTGGGTGCCTAGGGTGCCTGTCATCCAATCCGCACTGAATTTCATTTCTAGCACATAGCCAAAAAATCGCCCCATTGACTTACATTGGAGTGCAGAAAAGGTCATTTTTTCTCGGTCCCTTTAAGAGGTAGGAGTTAAACAAGCTTAGGTCTGCGGTGCCCAGGGGGGACCCCATCCAGCCCGCACTGAGTTTCATTCCTACCACCTTAGGAAAAAAAGTCATTATTTTGAGGCTTAGAAGTCATTTCTGCAATTCCCATAGAAAATCAACGGCGTCTCTATTCAATTGTGTGGAGCGCATATCAGGTGGGTTTTCTCTGCCGGCTTAAGAGATACACGTGAAACTAAAGCCGATCCTGGGTGCCTAGGGTGCCTGTCATCCAATCCGCACTGAATTTCATTTCTAGCACATAGCCAAAAAATCGCCCCATTGACTTACATTGGAGTGCAGAAAAGGTCATTTTTTCTCGGTCCCTTTAAGAGGTAGGAGTTAAACAAGCTTAGGTCTGCGGTGCCCAGGGGGGACCCCATCCAGCCCGCACTGAGTTTCATTCCTACCACCTTAGGAAAAAAAGTCATTATTTTGAGGCTTAGAAGTCATTTCTGCAATTCCCATAGAAAATCAACGGCGTCTCTATTCAATTGTGTGGAGCGCATATCAGGTGGGTTTTCTCTGCCGGCTTAAGAGATACACGTGAAACTAAAGCCGATCCTGGGTGCCTAGGGTGCCTGTCATCCAATCCGCACTGAATTTCATTTCTAGCACATAGCCAAAAAATCGCCCCATTGACTTACATTGGAGTGCAGAAAAGGTCATTTTTTCTCGGTCCCTTTAAGAGGTAGGAGTTAAACAAGCTTAGGTCTGCGGTGCCCAGGGGGGACCCCATCCAGCCCGCACTGAGTTTCATTCCTACCACCTTAGGAAAAAAAGTCATTATTTTGAGGCTTAGAAGTCATTTCTGCAATTCCCATAGAAAATCAACGGCGTCTCTATTCAATTGTGTGGAGCGCATATCAGGTGGGTTTTCTCTGCCGGCTTAAGAGATACACGTGAAACTAAAGCCGATCCTGGGTGCCTAGGGTGCCTGTCATCCAATCCGCACTGAATTTCATTTCTAGCACATAGCCAAAAAATCGCCCCATTGACTTACATTGGAGTGCAGAAAAGGTCATTTTTTCTCGGTCCCTTTAAGAGGTAGGAGTTAAACAAGCTTAGGTCTGCGGTGCCCAGGGGGGACCCCATCCAGCCCGCACTGAGTTTCATTCCTACCACCTTAGGAAAAAAAGTCATTATTTTGAGGCTTAGAAGTCATTTCTGCAATTCCCATAGAAAATCAACGGCGTCTCTATTCAATTGTGTGGAGCGCATATCAGGTGGGTTTTCTCTGCCGGCTTAAGAGATACACGTGAAACTAAAGCCGATCCTGGGTGCCTAGGGTGCCTGTCATCCAATCCGCACTGAATTTCATTTCTAGCACATAGCCAAAAAATCGCCCCATTGACTTACATTGGAGTGCAGAAAAGGTCATTTTTTCTCGGTCCCTTTAAGAGGTAGGAGTTAAACAAGCTTAGGTCTGCGGTGCCCAGGGGGGACCCCATCCAGCCCGCACTGAGTTTCATTCCTACCACCTTAGGAAAAAAAGTCATTATTTTGAGGCTTAGAAGTCATTTCTGCAATTCCCATAGAAAATCAACGGCGTCTCTATTCAATTGTGTGGAGCGCATATCAGGTGGGTTTTCTCTGCCGGCTTAAGAGATACACGTGAAACTAAAGCCGATCCTGGGTGCCTAGGGTGCCTGTCATCCAATCCGCACTGAATTTCATTTCTAGCACATAGCCAAAAAATCGCCCCATTGACTTACATTGGAGTGCAGAAAAGGTCATTTTTTCTCGGTCCCTTTAAGAGGTAGGAGTTAAACAAGCTTAGGTCTGCGGTGCCCAGGGGGGACCCCATCCAGCCCGCACTGAGTTTCATTCCTACCACCTTAGGAAAAAAAGTCATTATTTTGAGGCTTAGAAGTCATTTCTGCAATTCCCATAGAAAATCAACGGCGTCTCTATTCAATTGTGTGGAGCGCATATCAGGTGGGTTTTCTCTGCCGGCTTAAGAGATACACGTGAAACTAAAGCCGATCCTGGGTGCCTAGGGTGCCTGTCATCCAATCCGCACTGAATTTCATTTCTAGCACATAGCCAAAAAATCGCCCCATTGACTTACATTGGAGTGCAGAAAAGGTCATTTTTTCTCGGTCCCTTTAAGAGGTAGGAGTTAAACAAGCTTAGGTCTGCGGTGCCCAGGGGGGACCCCATCCAGCCCGCACTGAGTTTCATTCCTACCACCTTAGGAAAAAAAGTCATTATTTTGAGGCTTAGAAGTCATTTCTGCAATTCCCATAGAAAATCAACGGCGTCTCTATTCAATTGTGTGGAGCGCATATCAGGTGGGTTTTCTCTGCCGGCTTAAGAGATACACGTGAAACTAAAGCCGATCCTGGGTGCCTAGGGTGCCTGTCATCCAATCCGCACTGAATTTCATTTCTAGCACATAGCCAAAAAATCGCCCCATTGACTTACATTGGAGTGCAGAAAAGGTCATTTTTTCTCGGTCCCTTTAAGAGGTAGGAGTTAAACAAGCTTAGGTCTGCGGTGCCCAGGGGGGACCCCATCCAGCCCGCACTGAGTTTCATTCCTACCACCTTAGGAAAAAAAGTCATTATTTTGAGGCTTAGAAGTCATTTCTGCAATTCCCATAGAAAATCAACGGCGTCTCTATTCAATTGTGTGGAGCGCATATCAGGTGGGTTTTCTCTGCCGGCTTAAGAGATACACGTGAAACTAAAGCCGATCCTGGGTGCCTAGGGTGCCTGTCATCCAATCCGCACTGAATTTCATTTCTAGCACATAGCCAAAAAATCGCCCCATTGACTTACATTGGAGTGCAGAAAAGGTCATTTTTTCTCGGTCCCTTTAAGAGGTAGGAGTTAAACAAGCTTAGGTCTGCGGTGCCCAGGGGGGACCCCATCCAGCCCGCACTGAGTTTCATTCCTACCACCTTAGGAAAAAAAGTCATTATTTTGAGGCTTAGAAGTCATTTCTGCAATTCCCATAGAAAATCAACGGCGTCTCTATTCAATTGTGTGGAGCGCATATCAGGTGGGTTTTCTCTGCCGGCTTAAGAGATACACGTGAAACTAAAGCCGATCCTGGGTGCCTAGGGTGCCTGTCATCCAATCCGCACTGAATTTCATTTCTAGCACATAGCCAAAAAATCGCCCCATTGACTTACATTGGAGTGCAGAAAAGGTCATTTTTTCTCGGTCCCTTTAAGAGGTAGGAGTTAAACAAGCTTAGGTCTGCGGTGCCCAGGGGGGACCCCATCCAGCCCGCACTGAGTTTCATTCCTACCACCTTAGGAAAAAAAGTCATTATTTTGAGGCTTAGAAGTCATTTCTGCAATTCCCATAGAAAATCAACGGCGTCTCTATTCAATTGTGTGGAGCGCATATCAGGTGGGTTTTCTCTGCCGGCTTAAGAGATACACGTGAAACTAAAGCCGATCCTGGGTGCCTAGGGTGCCTGTCATCCAATCCGCACTGAATTTCATTTCTAGCACATAGCCAAAAAATCGCCCCATTGACTTACATTGGAGTGCAGAAAAGGTCATTTTTTCTCGGTCCCTTTAAGAGGTAGGAGTTAAACAAGCTTAGGTCTGCGGTGCCCAGGGGGGACCCCATCCAGCCCGCACTGAGTTTCATTCCTACCACCTTAGGAAAAAAAGTCATTATTTTGAGGCTTAGAAGTCATTTCTGCAATTCCCATAGAAAATCAACGGCGTCTCTATTCAATTGTGTGGAGCGCATATCAGGTGGGTTTTCTCTGCCGGCTTAAGAGATACACGTGAAACTAAAGCCGATCCTGGGTGCCTAGGGTGCCTGTCATCCAATCCGCACTGAATTTCATTTCTAGCACATAGCCAAAAAATCGCCCCATTGACTTACATTGGAGTGCAGAAAAGGTCATTTTTTCTCGGTCCCTTTAAGAGGTAGGAGTTAAACAAGCTTAGGTCTGCGGTGCCCAGGGGGGACCCCATCCAGCCCGCACTGAGTTTCATTCCTACCACCTTAGGAAAAAAAGTCATTATTTTGAGGCTTAGAAGTCATTTCTGCAATTCCCATAGAAAATCAACGGCGTCTCTATTCAATTGTGTGGAGCGCATATCAGGTGGGTTTTCTCTGCCGGCTTAAGAGATACACGTGAAACTAAAGCCGATCCTGGGTGCCTAGGGTGCCTGTCATCCAATCCGCACTGAATTTCATTTCTAGCACATAGCCAAAAAATCGCCCCATTGACTTACATTGGAGTGCAGAAAAGGTCATTTTTTCTCGGTCCCTTTAAGAGGTAGGAGTTAAACAAGCTTAGGTCTGCGGTGCCCAGGGGGGACCCCATCCAGCCCGCACTGAGTTTCATTCCTACCACCTTAGGAAAAAAAGTCATTATTTTGAGGCTTAGAAGTCATTTCTGCAATTCCCATAGAAAATCAACGGCGTCTCTATTCAATTGTGTGGAGCGCATATCAGGTGGGTTTTCTCTGCCGGCTTAAGAGATACACGTGAAACTAAAGCCGATCCTGGGTGCCTAGGGTGCCTGTCATCCAATCCGCACTGAATTTCATTTCTAGCACATAGCCAAAAAATCGCCCCATTGACTTACATTGGAGTGCAGAAAAGGTCATTTTTTCTCGGTCCCTTTAAGAGGTAGGAGTTAAACAAGCTTAGGTCTGCGGTGCCCAGGGGGGACCCCATCCAGCCCGCACTGAGTTTCATTCCTACCACCTTAGGAAAAAAAGTCATTATTTTGAGGCTTAGAAGTCATTTCTGCAATTCCCATAGAAAATCAACGGCGTCTCTATTCAATTGTGTGGAGCGCATATCAGGTGGGTTTTCTCTGCCGGCTTAAGAGATACACGTGAAACTAAAGCCGATCCTGGGTGCCTAGGGTGCCTGTCATCCAATCCGCACTGAATTTCATTTCTAGCACATAGCCAAAAAATCGCCCCATTGACTTACATTGGAGTGCAGAAAAGGTCATTTTTTCTCGGTCCCTTTAAGAGGTAGGAGTTAAACAAGCTTAGGTCTGCGGTGCCCAGGGGGGACCCCATCCAGCCCGCACTGAGTTTCATTCCTACCACCTTAGGAAAAAAAGTCATTATTTTGAGGCTTAGAAGTCATTTCTGCAATTCCCATAGAAAATCAACGGCGTCTCTATTCAATTGTGTGGAGCGCATATCAGGTGGGTTTTCTCTGCCGGCTTAAGAGATACACGTGAAACTAAAGCCGATCCTGGGTGCCTAGGGTGCCTGTCATCCAATCCGCACTGAATTTCATTTCTAGCACATAGCCAAAAAATCGCCCCATTGACTTACATTGGAGTGCAGAAAAGGTCATTTTTTCTCGGTCCCTTTAAGAGGTAGGAGTTAAACAAGCTTAGGTCTGCGGTGCCCAGGGGGGACCCCATCCAGCCCGCACTGAGTTTCATTCCTACCACCTTAGGAAAAAAAGTCATTATTTTGAGGCTTAGAAGTCATTTCTGCAATTCCCATAGAAAATCAACGGCGTCTCTATTCAATTGTGTGGAGCGCATATCAGGTGGGTTTTCTCTGCCGGCTTAAGAGATACACGTGAAACTAAAGCCGATCCTGGGTGCCTAGGGTGCCTGTCATCCAATCCGCACTGAATTTCATTTCTAGCACATAGCCAAAAAATCGCCCCATTGACTTACATTGGAGTGCAGAAAAGGTCATTTTTTCTCGGTCCCTTTAAGAGGTAGGAGTTAAACAAGCTTAGGTCTGCGGTGCCCAGGGGGGACCCCATCCAGCCCGCACTGAGTTTCATTCCTACCACCTTAGGAAAAAAAGTCATTATTTTGAGGCTTAGAAGTCATTTCTGCAATTCCCATAGAAAATCAACGGCGTCTCTATTCAATTGTGTGGAGCGCATATCAGGTGGGTTTTCTCTGCCGGCTTAAGAGATACACGTGAAACTAAAGCCGATCCTGGGTGCCTAGGGTGCCTGTCATCCAATCCGCACTGAATTTCATTTCTAGCACATAGCCAAAAAATCGCCCCATTGACTTACATTGGAGTGCAGAAAAGGTCATTTTTTCTCGGTCCCTTTAAGAGGTAGGAGTTAAACAAGCTTAGGTCTGCGGTGCCCAGGGGGGACCCCATCCAGCCCGCACTGAGTTTCATTCCTACCACCTTAGGAAAAAAAGTCATTATTTTGAGGCTTAGAAGTCATTTCTGCAATTCCCATAGAAAATCAACGGCGTCTCTATTCAATTGTGTGGAGCGCATATCAGGTGGGTTTTCTCTGCCGGCTTAAGAGATACACGTGAAACTAAAGCCGATCCTGGGTGCCTAGGGTGCCTGTCATCCAATCCGCACTGAATTTCATTTCTAGCACATAGCCAAAAAATCGCCCCATTGACTTACATTGGAGTGCAGAAAAGGTCATTTTTTCTCGGTCCCTTTAAGAGGTAGGAGTTAAACAAGCTTAGGTCTGCGGTGCCCAGGGGGGACCCCATCCAGCCCGCACTGAGTTTCATTCCTACCACCTTAGGAAAAAAAGTCATTATTTTGAGGCTTAGAAGTCATTTCTGCAATTCCCATAGAAAATCAACGGCGTCTCTATTCAATTGTGTGGAGCGCATATCAGGTGGGTTTTCTCTGCCGGCTTAAGAGATACACGTGAAACTAAAGCCGATCCTGGGTGCCTAGGGTGCCTGTCATCCAATCCGCACTGAATTTCATTTCTAGCACATAGCCAAAAAATCGCCCCATTGACTTACATTGGAGTGCAGAAAAGGTCATTTTTTCTCGGTCCCTTTAAGAGGTAGGAGTTAAACAAGCTTAGGTCTGCGGTGCCCAGGGGGGACCCCATCCAGCCCGCACTGAGTTTCATTCCTACCACCTTAGGAAAAAAAGTCATTATTTTGAGGCTTAGAAGTCATTTCTGCAATTCCCATAGAAAATCAACGGCGTCTCTATTCAATTGTGTGGAGCGCATATCAGGTGGGTTTTCTCTGCCGGCTTAAGAGATACACGTGAAACTAAAGCCGATCCTGGGTGCCTAGGGTGCCTGTCATCCAATCCGCACTGAATTTCATTTCTAGCACATAGCCAAAAAATCGCCCCATTGACTTACATTGGAGTGCAGAAAAGGTCATTTTTTCTCGGTCCCTTTAAGAGGTAGGAGTTAAACAAGCTTAGGTCTGCGGTGCCCAGGGGGGACCCCATCCAGCCCGCACTGAGTTTCATTCCTACCACCTTAGGAAAAAAAGTCATTATTTTGAGGCTTAGAAGTCATTTCTGCAATTCCCATAGAAAATCAACGGCGTCTCTATTCAATTGTGTGGAGCGCATATCAGGTGGGTTTTCTCTGCCGGCTTAAGAGATACACGTGAAACTAAAGCCGATCCTGGGTGCCTAGGGTGCCTGTCATCCAATCCGCACTGAATTTCATTTCTAGCACATAGCCAAAAAATCGCCCCATTGACTTACATTGGAGTGCAGAAAAGGTCATTTTTTCTCGGTCCCTTTAAGAGGTAGGAGTTAAACAAGCTTAGGTCTGCGGTGCCCAGGGGGGACCCCATCCAGCCCGCACTGAGTTTCATTCCTACCACCTTAGGAAAAAAAGTCATTATTTTGAGGCTTAGAAGTCATTTCTGCAATTCCCATAGAAAATCAACGGCGTCTCTATTCAATTGTGTGGAGCGCATATCAGGTGGGTTTTCTCTGCCGGCTTAAGAGATACACGTGAAACTAAAGCCGATCCTGGGTGCCTAGGGTGCCTGTCATCCAATCCGCACTGAATTTCATTTCTAGCACATAGCCAAAAAATCGCCCCATTGACTTACATTGGAGTGCAGAAAAGGTCATTTTTTCTCGGTCCCTTTAAGAGGTAGGAGTTAAACAAGCTTAGGTCTGCGGTGCCCAGGGGGGACCCCATCCAGCCCGCACTGAGTTTCATTCCTACCACCTTAGGAAAAAAAGTCATTATTTTGAGGCTTAGAAGTCATTTCTGCAATTCCCATAGAAAATCAACGGCGTCTCTATTCAATTGTGTGGAGCGCATATCAGGTGGGTTTTCTCTGCCGGCTTAAGAGATACACGTGAAACTAAAGCCGATCCTGGGTGCCTAGGGTGCCTGTCATCCAATCCGCACTGAATTTCATTTCTAGCACATAGCCAAAAAATCGCCCCATTGACTTACATTGGAGTGCAGAAAAGGTCATTTTTTCTCGGTCCCTTTAAGAGGTAGGAGTTAAACAAGCTTAGGTCTGCGGTGCCCAGGGGGGACCCCATCCAGCCCGCACTGAGTTTCATTCCTACCACCTTAGGAAAAAAAGTCATTATTTTGAGGCTTAGAAGTCATTTCTGCAATTCCCATAGAAAATCAACGGCGTCTCTATTCAATTGTGTGGAGCGCATATCAGGTGGGTTTTCTCTGCCGGCTTAAGAGATACACGTGAAACTAAAGCCGATCCTGGGTGCCTAGGGTGCCTGTCATCCAATCCGCACTGAATTTCATTTCTAGCACATAGCCAAAAAATCGCCCCATTGACTTACATTGGAGTGCAGAAAAGGTCATTTTTTCTCGGTCCCTTTAAGAGGTAGGAGTTAAACAAGCTTAGGTCTGCGGTGCCCAGGGGGGACCCCATCCAGCCCGCACTGAGTTTCATTCCTACCACCTTAGGAAAAAAAGTCATTATTTTGAGGCTTAGAAGTCATTTCTGCAATTCCCATAGAAAATCAACGGCGTCTCTATTCAATTGTGTGGAGCGCATATCAGGTGGGTTTTCTCTGCCGGCTTAAGAGATACACGTGAAACTAAAGCCGATCCTGGGTGCCTAGGGTGCCTGTCATCCAATCCGCACTGAATTTCATTTCTAGCACATAGCCAAAAAATCGCCCCATTGACTTACATTGGAGTGCAGAAAAGGTCATTTTTTCTCGGTCCCTTTAAGAGGTAGGAGTTAAACAAGCTTAGGTCTGCGGTGCCCAGGGGGGACCCCATCCAGCCCGCACTGAGTTTCATTCCTACCACCTTAGGAAAAAAAGTCATTATTTTGAGGCTTAGAAGTCATTTCTGCAATTCCCATAGAAAATCAACGGCGTCTCTATTCAATTGTGTGGAGCGCATATCAGGTGGGTTTTCTCTGCCGGCTTAAGAGATACACGTGAAACTAAAGCCGATCCTGGGTGCCTAGGGTGCCTGTCATCCAATCCGCACTGAATTTCATTTCTAGCACATAGCCAAAAAATCGCCCCATTGACTTACATTGGAGTGCAGAAAAGGTCATTTTTTCTCGGTCCCTTTAAGAGGTAGGAGTTAAACAAGCTTAGGTCTGCGGTGCCCAGGGGGGACCCCATCCAGCCCGCACTGAGTTTCATTCCTACCACCTTAGGAAAAAAAGTCATTATTTTGAGGCTTAGAAGTCATTTCTGCAATTCCCATAGAAAATCAACGGCGTCTCTATTCAATTGTGTGGAGCGCATATCAGGTGGGTTTTCTCTGCCGGCTTAAGAGATACACGTGAAACTAAAGCCGATCCTGGGTGCCTAGGGTGCCTGTCATCCAATCCGCACTGAATTTCATTTCTAGCACATAGCCAAAAAATCGCCCCATTGACTTACATTGGAGTGCAGAAAAGGTCATTTTTTCTCGGTCCCTTTAAGAGGTAGGAGTTAAACAAGCTTAGGTCTGCGGTGCCCAGGGGGGACCCCATCCAGCCCGCACTGAGTTTCATTCCTACCACCTTAGGAAAAAAAGTCATTATTTTGAGGCTTAGAAGTCATTTCTGCAATTCCCATAGAAAATCAACGGCGTCTCTATTCAATTGTGTGGAGCGCATATCAGGTGGGTTTTCTCTGCCGGCTTAAGAGATACACGTGAAACTAAAGCCGATCCTGGGTGCCTAGGGTGCCTGTCATCCAATCCGCACTGAATTTCATTTCTAGCACATAGCCAAAAAATCGCCCCATTGACTTACATTGGAGTGCAGAAAAGGTCATTTTTTCTCGGTCCCTTTAAGAGGTAGGAGTTAAACAAGCTTAGGTCTGCGGTGCCCAGGGGGGACCCCATCCAGCCCGCACTGAGTTTCATTCCTACCACCTTAGGAAAAAAAGTCATTATTTTGAGGCTTAGAAGTCATTTCTGCAATTCCCATAGAAAATCAACGGCGTCTCTATTCAATTGTGTGGAGCGCATATCAGGTGGGTTTTCTCTGCCGGCTTAAGAGATACACGTGAAACTAAAGCCGATCCTGGGTGCCTAGGGTGCCTGTCATCCAATCCGCACTGAATTTCATTTCTAGCACATAGCCAAAAAATCGCCCCATTGACTTACATTGGAGTGCAGAAAAGGTCATTTTTTCTCGGTCCCTTTAAGAGGTAGGAGTTAAACAAGCTTAGGTCTGCGGTGCCCAGGGGGGACCCCATCCAGCCCGCACTGAGTTTCATTCCTACCACCTTAGGAAAAAAAGTCATTATTTTGAGGCTTAGAAGTCATTTCTGCAATTCCCATAGAAAATCAACGGCGTCTCTATTCAATTGTGTGGAGCGCATATCAGGTGGGTTTTCTCTGCCGGCTTAAGAGATACACGTGAAACTAAAGCCGATCCTGGGTGCCTAGGGTGCCTGTCATCCAATCCGCACTGAATTTCATTTCTAGCACATAGCCAAAAAATCGCCCCATTGACTTACATTGGAGTGCAGAAAAGGTCATTTTTTCTCGGTCCCTTTAAGAGGTAGGAGTTAAACAAGCTTAGGTCTGCGGTGCCCAGGGGGGACCCCATCCAGCCCGCACTGAGTTTCATTCCTACCACCTTAGGAAAAAAAGTCATTATTTTGAGGCTTAGAAGTCATTTCTGCAATTCCCATAGAAAATCAACGGCGTCTCTATTCAATTGTGTGGAGCGCATATCAGGTGGGTTTTCTCTGCCGGCTTAAGAGATACACGTGAAACTAAAGCCGATCCTGGGTGCCTAGGGTGCCTGTCATCCAATCCGCACTGAATTTCATTTCTAGCACATAGCCAAAAAATCGCCCCATTGACTTACATTGGAGTGCAGAAAAGGTCATTTTTTCTCGGTCCCTTTAAGAGGTAGGAGTTAAACAAGCTTAGGTCTGCGGTGCCCAGGGGGGACCCCATCCAGCCCGCACTGAGTTTCATTCCTACCACCTTAGGAAAAAAAGTCATTATTTTGAGGCTTAGAAGTCATTTCTGCAATTCCCATAGAAAATCAACGGCGTCTCTATTCAATTGTGTGGAGCGCATATCAGGTGGGTTTTCTCTGCCGGCTTAAGAGATACACGTGAAACTAAAGCCGATCCTGGGTGCCTAGGGTGCCTGTCATCCAATCCGCACTGAATTTCATTTCTAGCACATAGCCAAAAAATCGCCCCATTGACTTACATTGGAGTGCAGAAAAGGTCATTTTTTCTCGGTCCCTTTAAGAGGTAGGAGTTAAACAAGCTTAGGTCTGCGGTGCCCAGGGGGGACCCCATCCAGCCCGCACTGAGTTTCATTCCTACCACCTTAGGAAAAAAAGTCATTATTTTGAGGCTTAGAAGTCATTTCTGCAATTCCCATAGAAAATCAACGGCGTCTCTATTCAATTGTGTGGAGCGCATATCAGGTGGGTTTTCTCTGCCGGCTTAAGAGATACACGTGAAACTAAAGCCGATCCTGGGTGCCTAGGGTGCCTGTCATCCAATCCGCACTGAATTTCATTTCTAGCACATAGCCAAAAAATCGCCCCATTGACTTACATTGGAGTGCAGAAAAGGTCATTTTTTCTCGGTCCCTTTAAGAGGTAGGAGTTAAACAAGCTTAGGTCTGCGGTGCCCAGGGGGGACCCCATCCAGCCCGCACTGAGTTTCATTCCTACCACCTTAGGAAAAAAAGTCATTATTTTGAGGCTTAGAAGTCATTTCTGCAATTCCCATAGAAAATCAACGGCGTCTCTATTCAATTGTGTGGAGCGCATATCAGGTGGGTTTTCTCTGCCGGCTTAAGAGATACACGTGAAACTAAAGCCGATCCTGGGTGCCTAGGGTGCCTGTCATCCAATCCGCACTGAATTTCATTTCTAGCACATAGCCAAAAAATCGCCCCATTGACTTACATTGGAGTGCAGAAAAGGTCATTTTTTCTCGGTCCCTTTAAGAGGTAGGAGTTAAACAAGCTTAGGTCTGCGGTGCCCAGGGGGGACCCCATCCAGCCCGCACTGAGTTTCATTCCTACCACCTTAGGAAAAAAAGTCATTATTTTGAGGCTTAGAAGTCATTTCTGCAATTCCCATAGAAAATCAACGGCGTCTCTATTCAATTGTGTGGAGCGCATATCAGGTGGGTTTTCTCTGCCGGCTTAAGAGATACACGTGAAACTAAAGCCGATCCTGGGTGCCTAGGGTGCCTGTCATCCAATCCGCACTGAATTTCATTTCTAGCACATAGCCAAAAAATCGCCCCATTGACTTACATTGGAGTGCAGAAAAGGTCATTTTTTCTCGGTCCCTTTAAGAGGTAGGAGTTAAACAAGCTTAGGTCTGCGGTGCCCAGGGGGGACCCCATCCAGCCCGCACTGAGTTTCATTCCTACCACCTTAGGAAAAAAAGTCATTATTTTGAGGCTTAGAAGTCATTTCTGCAATTCCCATAGAAAATCAACGGCGTCTCTATTCAATTGTGTGGAGCGCATATCAGGTGGGTTTTCTCTGCCGGCTTAAGAGATACACGTGAAACTAAAGCCGATCCTGGGTGCCTAGGGTGCCTGTCATCCAATCCGCACTGAATTTCATTTCTAGCACATAGCCAAAAAATCGCCCCATTGACTTACATTGGAGTGCAGAAAAGGTCATTTTTTCTCGGTCCCTTTAAGAGGTAGGAGTTAAACAAGCTTAGGTCTGCGGTGCCCAGGGGGGACCCCATCCAGCCCGCACTGAGTTTCATTCCTACCACCTTAGGAAAAAAAGTCATTATTTTGAGGCTTAGAAGTCATTTCTGCAATTCCCATAGAAAATCAACGGCGTCTCTATTCAATTGTGTGGAGCGCATATCAGGTGGGTTTTCTCTGCCGGCTTAAGAGATACACGTGAAACTAAAGCCGATCCTGGGTGCCTAGGGTGCCTGTCATCCAATCCGCACTGAATTTCATTTCTAGCACATAGCCAAAAAATCGCCCCATTGACTTACATTGGAGTGCAGAAAAGGTCATTTTTTCTCGGTCCCTTTAAGAGGTAGGAGTTAAACAAGCTTAGGTCTGCGGTGCCCAGGGGGGACCCCATCCAGCCCGCACTGAGTTTCATTCCTACCACCTTAGGAAAAAAAGTCATTATTTTGAGGCTTAGAAGTCATTTCTGCAATTCCCATAGAAAATCAACGGCGTCTCTATTCAATTGTGTGGAGCGCATATCAGGTGGGTTTTCTCTGCCGGCTTAAGAGATACACGTGAAACTAAAGCCGATCCTGGGTGCCTAGGGTGCCTGTCATCCAATCCGCACTGAATTTCATTTCTAGCACATAGCCAAAAAATCGCCCCATTGACTTACATTGGAGTGCAGAAAAGGTCATTTTTTCTCGGTCCCTTTAAGAGGTAGGAGTTAAACAAGCTTAGGTCTGCGGTGCCCAGGGGGGACCCCATCCAGCCCGCACTGAGTTTCATTCCTACCACCTTAGGAAAAAAAGTCATTATTTTGAGGCTTAGAAGTCATTTCTGCAATTCCCATAGAAAATCAACGGCGTCTCTATTCAATTGTGTGGAGCGCATATCAGGTGGGTTTTCTCTGCCGGCTTAAGAGATACACGTGAAACTAAAGCCGATCCTGGGTGCCTAGGGTGCCTGTCATCCAATCCGCACTGAATTTCATTTCTAGCACATAGCCAAAAAATCGCCCCATTGACTTACATTGGAGTGCAGAAAAGGTCATTTTTTCTCGGTCCCTTTAAGAGGTAGGAGTTAAACAAGCTTAGGTCTGCGGTGCCCAGGGGGGACCCCATCCAGCCCGCACTGAGTTTCATTCCTACCACCTTAGGAAAAAAAGTCATTATTTTGAGGCTTAGAAGTCATTTCTGCAATTCCCATAGAAAATCAACGGCGTCTCTATTCAATTGTGTGGAGCGCATATCAGGTGGGTTTTCTCTGCCGGCTTAAGAGATACACGTGAAACTAAAGCCGATCCTGGGTGCCTAGGGTGCCTGTCATCCAATCCGCACTGAATTTCATTTCTAGCACATAGCCAAAAAATCGCCCCATTGACTTACATTGGAGTGCAGAAAAGGTCATTTTTTCTCGGTCCCTTTAAGAGGTAGGAGTTAAACAAGCTTAGGTCTGCGGTGCCCAGGGGGGACCCCATCCAGCCCGCACTGAGTTTCATTCCTACCACCTTAGGAAAAAAAGTCATTATTTTGAGGCTTAGAAGTCATTTCTGCAATTCCCATAGAAAATCAACGGCGTCTCTATTCAATTGTGTGGAGCGCATATCAGGTGGGTTTTCTCTGCCGGCTTAAGAGATACACGTGAAACTAAAGCCGATCCTGGGTGCCTAGGGTGCCTGTCATCCAATCCGCACTGAATTTCATTTCTAGCACATAGCCAAAAAATCGCCCCATTGACTTACATTGGAGTGCAGAAAAGGTCATTTTTTCTCGGTCCCTTTAAGAGGTAGGAGTTAAACAAGCTTAGGTCTGCGGTGCCCAGGGGGGACCCCATCCAGCCCGCACTGAGTTTCATTCCTACCACCTTAGGAAAAAAAGTCATTATTTTGAGGCTTAGAAGTCATTTCTGCAATTCCCATAGAAAATCAACGGCGTCTCTATTCAATTGTGTGGAGCGCATATCAGGTGGGTTTTCTCTGCCGGCTTAAGAGATACACGTGAAACTAAAGCCGATCCTGGGTGCCTAGGGTGCCTGTCATCCAATCCGCACTGAATTTCATTTCTAGCACATAGCCAAAAAATCGCCCCATTGACTTACATTGGAGTGCAGAAAAGGTCATTTTTTCTCGGTCCCTTTAAGAGGTAGGAGTTAAACAAGCTTAGGTCTGCGGTGCCCAGGGGGGACCCCATCCAGCCCGCACTGAGTTTCATTCCTACCACCTTAGGAAAAAAAGTCATTATTTTGAGGCTTAGAAGTCATTTCTGCAATTCCCATAGAAAATCAACGGCGTCTCTATTCAATTGTGTGGAGCGCATATCAGGTGGGTTTTCTCTGCCGGCTTAAGAGATACACGTGAAACTAAAGCCGATCCTGGGTGCCTAGGGTGCCTGTCATCCAATCCGCACTGAATTTCATTTCTAGCACATAGCCAAAAAATCGCCCCATTGACTTACATTGGAGTGCAGAAAAGGTCATTTTTTCTCGGTCCCTTTAAGAGGTAGGAGTTAAACAAGCTTAGGTCTGCGGTGCCCAGGGGGGACCCCATCCAGCCCGCACTGAGTTTCATTCCTACCACCTTAGGAAAAAAAGTCATTATTTTGAGGCTTAGAAGTCATTTCTGCAATTCCCATAGAAAATCAACGGCGTCTCTATTCAATTGTGTGGAGCGCATATCAGGTGGGTTTTCTCTGCCGGCTTAAGAGATACACGTGAAACTAAAGCCGATCCTGGGTGCCTAGGGTGCCTGTCATCCAATCCGCACTGAATTTCATTTCTAGCACATAGCCAAAAAATCGCCCCATTGACTTACATTGGAGTGCAGAAAAGGTCATTTTTTCTCGGTCCCTTTAAGAGGTAGGAGTTAAACAAGCTTAGGTCTGCGGTGCCCAGGGGGGACCCCATCCAGCCCGCACTGAGTTTCATTCCTACCACCTTAGGAAAAAAAGTCATTATTTTGAGGCTTAGAAGTCATTTCTGCAATTCCCATAGAAAATCAACGGCGTCTCTATTCAATTGTGTGGAGCGCATATCAGGTGGGTTTTCTCTGCCGGCTTAAGAGATACACGTGAAACTAAAGCCGATCCTGGGTGCCTAGGGTGCCTGTCATCCAATCCGCACTGAATTTCATTTCTAGCACATAGCCAAAAAATCGCCCCATTGACTTACATTGGAGTGCAGAAAAGGTCATTTTTTCTCGGTCCCTTTAAGAGGTAGGAGTTAAACAAGCTTAGGTCTGCGGTGCCCAGGGGGGACCCCATCCAGCCCGCACTGAGTTTCATTCCTACCACCTTAGGAAAAAAAGTCATTATTTTGAGGCTTAGAAGTCATTTCTGCAATTCCCATAGAAAATCAACGGCGTCTCTATTCAATTGTGTGGAGCGCATATCAGGTGGGTTTTCTCTGCCGGCTTAAGAGATACACGTGAAACTAAAGCCGATCCTGGGTGCCTAGGGTGCCTGTCATCCAATCCGCACTGAATTTCATTTCTAGCACATAGCCAAAAAATCGCCCCATTGACTTACATTGGAGTGCAGAAAAGGTCATTTTTTCTCGGTCCCTTTAAGAGGTAGGAGTTAAACAAGCTTAGGTCTGCGGTGCCCAGGGGGGACCCCATCCAGCCCGCACTGAGTTTCATTCCTACCACCTTAGGAAAAAAAGTCATTATTTTGAGGCTTAGAAGTCATTTCTGCAATTCCCATAGAAAATCAACGGCGTCTCTATTCAATTGTGTGGAGCGCATATCAGGTGGGTTTTCTCTGCCGGCTTAAGAGATACACGTGAAACTAAAGCCGATCCTGGGTGCCTAGGGTGCCTGTCATCCAATCCGCACTGAATTTCATTTCTAGCACATAGCCAAAAAATCGCCCCATTGACTTACATTGGAGTGCAGAAAAGGTCATTTTTTCTCGGTCCCTTTAAGAGGTAGGAGTTAAACAAGCTTAGGTCTGCGGTGCCCAGGGGGGACCCCATCCAGCCCGCACTGAGTTTCATTCCTACCACCTTAGGAAAAAAAGTCATTATTTTGAGGCTTAGAAGTCATTTCTGCAATTCCCATAGAAAATCAACGGCGTCTCTATTCAATTGTGTGGAGCGCATATCAGGTGGGTTTTCTCTGCCGGCTTAAGAGATACACGTGAAACTAAAGCCGATCCTGGGTGCCTAGGGTGCCTGTCATCCAATCCGCACTGAATTTCATTTCTAGCACATAGCCAAAAAATCGCCCCATTGACTTACATTGGAGTGCAGAAAAGGTCATTTTTTCTCGGTCCCTTTAAGAGGTAGGAGTTAAACAAGCTTAGGTCTGCGGTGCCCAGGGGGGACCCCATCCAGCCCGCACTGAGTTTCATTCCTACCACCTTAGGAAAAAAAGTCATTATTTTGAGGCTTAGAAGTCATTTCTGCAATTCCCATAGAAAATCAACGGCGTCTCTATTCAATTGTGTGGAGCGCATATCAGGTGGGTTTTCTCTGCCGGCTTAAGAGATACACGTGAAACTAAAGCCGATCCTGGGTGCCTAGGGTGCCTGTCATCCAATCCGCACTGAATTTCATTTCTAGCACATAGCCAAAAAATCGCCCCATTGACTTACATTGGAGTGCAGAAAAGGTCATTTTTTCTCGGTCCCTTTAAGAGGTAGGAGTTAAACAAGCTTAGGTCTGCGGTGCCCAGGGGGGACCCCATCCAGCCCGCACTGAGTTTCATTCCTACCACCTTAGGAAAAAAAGTCATTATTTTGAGGCTTAGAAGTCATTTCTGCAATTCCCATAGAAAATCAACGGCGTCTCTATTCAATTGTGTGGAGCGCATATCAGGTGGGTTTTCTCTGCCGGCTTAAGAGATACACGTGAAACTAAAGCCGATCCTGGGTGCCTAGGGTGCCTGTCATCCAATCCGCACTGAATTTCATTTCTAGCACATAGCCAAAAAATCGCCCCATTGACTTACATTGGAGTGCAGAAAAGGTCATTTTTTCTCGGTCCCTTTAAGAGGTAGGAGTTAAACAAGCTTAGGTCTGCGGTGCCCAGGGGGGACCCCATCCAGCCCGCACTGAGTTTCATTCCTACCACCTTAGGAAAAAAAGTCATTATTTTGAGGCTTAGAAGTCATTTCTGCAATTCCCATAGAAAATCAACGGCGTCTCTATTCAATTGTGTGGAGCGCATATCAGGTGGGTTTTCTCTGCCGGCTTAAGAGATACACGTGAAACTAAAGCCGATCCTGGGTGCCTAGGGTGCCTGTCATCCAATCCGCACTGAATTTCATTTCTAGCACATAGCCAAAAAATCGCCCCATTGACTTACATTGGAGTGCAGAAAAGGTCATTTTTTCTCGGTCCCTTTAAGAGGTAGGAGTTAAACAAGCTTAGGTCTGCGGTGCCCAGGGGGGACCCCATCCAGCCCGCACTGAGTTTCATTCCTACCACCTTAGGAAAAAAAGTCATTATTTTGAGGCTTAGAAGTCATTTCTGCAATTCCCATAGAAAATCAACGGCGTCTCTATTCAATTGTGTGGAGCGCATATCAGGTGGGTTTTCTCTGCCGGCTTAAGAGATACACGTGAAACTAAAGCCGATCCTGGGTGCCTAGGGTGCCTGTCATCCAATCCGCACTGAATTTCATTTCTAGCACATAGCCAAAAAATCGCCCCATTGACTTACATTGGAGTGCAGAAAAGGTCATTTTTTCTCGGTCCCTTTAAGAGGTAGGAGTTAAACAAGCTTAGGTCTGCGGTGCCCAGGGGGGACCCCATCCAGCCCGCACTGAGTTTCATTCCTACCACCTTAGGAAAAAAAGTCATTATTTTGAGGCTTAGAAGTCATTTCTGCAATTCCCATAGAAAATCAACGGCGTCTCTATTCAATTGTGTGGAGCGCATATCAGGTGGGTTTTCTCTGCCGGCTTAAGAGATACACGTGAAACTAAAGCCGATCCTGGGTGCCTAGGGTGCCTGTCATCCAATCCGCACTGAATTTCATTTCTAGCACATAGCCAAAAAATCGCCCCATTGACTTACATTGGAGTGCAGAAAAGGTCATTTTTTCTCGGTCCCTTTAAGAGGTAGGAGTTAAACAAGCTTAGGTCTGCGGTGCCCAGGGGGGACCCCATCCAGCCCGCACTGAGTTTCATTCCTACCACCTTAGGAAAAAAAGTCATTATTTTGAGGCTTAGAAGTCATTTCTGCAATTCCCATAGAAAATCAACGGCGTCTCTATTCAATTGTGTGGAGCGCATATCAGGTGGGTTTTCTCTGCCGGCTTAAGAGATACACGTGAAACTAAAGCCGATCCTGGGTGCCTAGGGTGCCTGTCATCCAATCCGCACTGAATTTCATTTCTAGCACATAGCCAAAAAATCGCCCCATTGACTTACATTGGAGTGCAGAAAAGGTCATTTTTTCTCGGTCCCTTTAAGAGGTAGGAGTTAAACAAGCTTAGGTCTGCGGTGCCCAGGGGGGACCCCATCCAGCCCGCACTGAGTTTCATTCCTACCACCTTAGGAAAAAAAGTCATTATTTTGAGGCTTAGAAGTCATTTCTGCAATTCCCATAGAAAATCAACGGCGTCTCTATTCAATTGTGTGGAGCGCATATCAGGTGGGTTTTCTCTGCCGGCTTAAGAGATACACGTGAAACTAAAGCCGATCCTGGGTGCCTAGGGTGCCTGTCATCCAATCCGCACTGAATTTCATTTCTAGCACATAGCCAAAAAATCGCCCCATTGACTTACATTGGAGTGCAGAAAAGGTCATTTTTTCTCGGTCCCTTTAAGAGGTAGGAGTTAAACAAGCTTAGGTCTGCGGTGCCCAGGGGGGACCCCATCCAGCCCGCACTGAGTTTCATTCCTACCACCTTAGGAAAAAAAGTCATTATTTTGAGGCTTAGAAGTCATTTCTGCAATTCCCATAGAAAATCAACGGCGTCTCTATTCAATTGTGTGGAGCGCATATCAGGTGGGTTTTCTCTGCCGGCTTAAGAGATACACGTGAAACTAAAGCCGATCCTGGGTGCCTAGGGTGCCTGTCATCCAATCCGCACTGAATTTCATTTCTAGCACATAGCCAAAAAATCGCCCCATTGACTTACATTGGAGTGCAGAAAAGGTCATTTTTTCTCGGTCCCTTTAAGAGGTAGGAGTTAAACAAGCTTAGGTCTGCGGTGCCCAGGGGGGACCCCATCCAGCCCGCACTGAGTTTCATTCCTACCACCTTAGGAAAAAAAGTCATTATTTTGAGGCTTAGAAGTCATTTCTGCAATTCCCATAGAAAATCAACGGCGTCTCTATTCAATTGTGTGGAGCGCATATCAGGTGGGTTTTCTCTGCCGGCTTAAGAGATACACGTGAAACTAAAGCCGATCCTGGGTGCCTAGGGTGCCTGTCATCCAATCCGCACTGAATTTCATTTCTAGCACATAGCCAAAAAATCGCCCCATTGACTTACATTGGAGTGCAGAAAAGGTCATTTTTTCTCGGTCCCTTTAAGAGGTAGGAGTTAAACAAGCTTAGGTCTGCGGTGCCCAGGGGGGACCCCATCCAGCCCGCACTGAGTTTCATTCCTACCACCTTAGGAAAAAAAGTCATTATTTTGAGGCTTAGAAGTCATTTCTGCAATTCCCATAGAAAATCAACGGCGTCTCTACTCAATTGTGTGGAGCGCATATCAGGTGGGTTTTCTCTGCCGGCTTAAGAGATACACGTGAAACTAAAGCCGATCCTGGGTGCCTAGGGTGCCTGTCATCCAATCCGCACTGAATTTCATTTCTAGCACATAGCCAAAGAGACCCCCATTGACTTACATTGGAGTGCAGAAAAGGTCATTTTTTCTCGGTCCCTTTAAGAGGTAGGAGTTAGGCTATGTGCTGAGGAAATTCGGTGCGCATTGGATGACCCCTAGGCACCCAGGATCACTTTGAGTTTCAAGTTCCTTAAGGCCTGCAGGAAAATCAAATGCGCTCACATTTAGAGCAGCAGTGATTTTCTATGGGAATTAGAAAGATCAACCTCAAACTAATTGAATTTGTGTAACTAAGGTGGTGGAATGAAACTCCTGGGGCTGGATGGGGTACCCGGGCAAACTTCGCCGACTCCTACCTTCTTAGGTGCCAGAAAATGTCATTTTCTCCTCCACTGTAAGTTTCATTTTGCTATGTGCTAGAAATGAAATTCAGTGCGGATTGGATGACAGGCACCCTAGGCACCCAGGATCGGCTTTAGTTTCACGTGTATCTCTTAAGGCGGCAGAGAAAAACCACCTGATATGCGCTCCACACAATTGAATTAGAGACGCCATTGATTTTCTATGGGAATTGCAGAAATGACTTCTAAGCCTCAAAATAATGACTTTTTTTCCTAAGGTGGTAGGAATGAAACTCAGTGCGGGCTGGATGGGGTCCCCCCTGGGCACCGCAGACCTAAGCTTGTTTAACTCCTACCTCTTAAAGGGACCGAGAAAAAATGACCTTTTCTGCACTCCAATGTAAGTCAATGGGGCGATTTTTTGGCTATGTGCTAGAAATGAAATTCAGTGCGGATTGGATGACAGGCACCCTAGGCACCCAGGATCGGCTTTAGTTTCACGTGTATCTCTTAAGCCGGCAGAGAAAACCCACCTGATATGCGCTCCACACAATTGAATAGAGACGCCATTGATTTTCTATGGGAATTGCAGAAATGACTTCTAAGCCTCAAAATAATGACTTTTTTCCTAAGGTGGTAGGAATGAAACTCAGTGTGGGCTGGATGGGGTCCCCCCTGGGCACCGCAGACCTAAGCTTGTTTAAACTCCTACCTCTTAAAGTGGACCGAGAAAAAATGACCTTTTCTGCACTCCAATGTAAGTCAATGGGGGCGATTTTTTGGCTATGTGCTAGAAATGAAATTCAGTGCGGATTGGATGACAGGCACCCTAGGCACCCAGGATCGGCTTTAGTTTCACGTGTATCTCTTAAGCCGGCAGAGAAAACCCACCTGATATGCGCTCCACACAATTGAATAGAGACGCCGTTGATTTTCTATGGGAATTGCAGAAATGACTTCTAAGCCTCAAAATAATGACTTTTTTCCTAAGGTGGTAGGAATGAAACTCAGTGCGGGCTGGATGGGGTCCCCCCTGGGCACCGCAGACCTAAGCTTGTTTAACTCCTACCTCTTAAAGGGACCGAGAAAAAATGACCTTTTCTGCACTCCAATGTAAGTCAATGGGGCGATTTTTTGGCTATGTGCTAGAAATGAAATTCAGTGCGGATTGGATGACAGGCACCCTAGGCACCCAGGATCGGCTTTAGTTTCACGTGTATCTCTTAAGCCGGCAGAGAAAATCCACCTGATATGCGCTCCACACAATTGAATAGAGACGCCATTGATTTTCTATGGGAATTGCAGAAATGACTTCTAAGCCTCAAAATAATGACTTTTTTTCCTAAGGTGGTAGGAATGAAACTCAGTGCGGGCTGGATGGGGTCCCCCCTGGGCACCGCAGACCTAAGCTTGTTTAAACTCCTACCTCTTAAAGGGACCGAGAAAAAATGACCTTTTCTGCACTCCAATGTAAGTCAATGGGGCGATTTTTTGGCTATGTGCTAGAAATGAAATTCAGTGCGGATTGGATGACAGGCACCCTAGGCACCCAGGATCGGCTTTAGTTTCACGTGTATCTCTTAAGCCGGCAGAGAAAACCCACCTGATATGCGCTCCACACAATTGAATTAGAGACGCCGTTGATTTTCTATGGGAATTGCAGAAATGACTTCTAAGCCTCAAAATAATGACTTTTTTTCCTAAGGTGGTAGGAATGAAACTCAGTGCGGGCTGGATGGGGTCCCCCCTGGGCACCGCAGACCTAAAGCTTGTTTAACTCCTACCTCTTAAAGGGACCGAGAAAAAATGACCTTTTCTGCACTCCAATGTAAGTCAATGGGGCGATTTTTGGCTATGTGCTAGAAATGAAATTCAGTGCGGATTGGATGACAGGCACCCTAGGCACCCAGGATCGGCTTTAGTTTCACGTGTATCTCTTAAGCCGGCAGAGAAAATCCCACCTGATATGCGCTCCACACAATTGAATAGAGACGCCATTGATTTTCTATGGGAATTGCAGAAATGACTTCTAAGCCTCAAAATAATGACTTTTTTTCCTAAGGTGGTAGGAATGAAACTCAGTGCGGGCTGGATGGGGTCCCCCCTGGGCACCGCAGACCTAAGCTTGTTTAACTCCTACCTCTTAAAGGGACCGAGAAAAAATGACCTTTTCTGCACTCCAATGTAAGTCAATGGGGCGATTTTTTGGCTATGTGCTAGAAATGAAATTCAGTGCGGATTGGATGACAGGCACCCTAGGCACCCAGGATCGGCTTTAGTTTCACGTGTATCTCTTAAGCCGGCAGAGAAAACCCACCTGATATGCGCTCCACACAATTGAATTAGAGACGCCGTTGATTTTCTATGGGAATTGCAGAAATGACTTTCTAAGCCTCAAAATAATGACTTTTTTTCCTAAGGTGGTAGGAATGAAACTCAGTGCGGGCTGGATGGGGTCCCCCCTGGGCACCGCAGACCTAAGCTTGTTTAACTCCTACCTCTTAAAGGGACCGAGAAAAAATGACCTTTTCTGCACTCCAATGTAAGTCAATGGGGCGATTTTTTGGCTATGTGCTAGAAATGAAATGCAGTGCGGATTGGATGACAGGCACCCTAGGCACCCAGGATCGGCTTTAGTTTCACGTGTATCTCTTAAGCCGGCAGAGAAAACCCACCTGATATGCGCTCCCACAATTGAATAGAGACGCAGTTGATTTTCTATGGGAATTGCAGAAATGACTTCTAAGCCTCAAATAATGACTTTTTTTCCTAAGGTGGTAGGAATGAAACTCAGTGCGGGCTGGATGGGGTCCCCCCTGGGCACCGCAGACCTAAGCTTGTTTAACTCCTACCTCTTAAAGGGACCGAGAAAAAATGCCTTTTCTGCACTCCATGTAAGTCAATGGGGCGATTTTTTGGCTATGTGCTAGAATGAAATTCAGTGCGGATTGATGACAGGCACCCTAGGCACCCAGGATCGGTTTAGTTTCACGTGTATCTCTTAAGCCGGCAGAGAAAACCCACATGATATGCGCTCCACACAATTGAATAGAGACGCCATTGATTTTCTATGGGAATTGCAGAGATACACGTGAAACTAAAGCCGATCCTGGGTGCCTAGGGTGCCTGTCATCCAATCCGCACTGAATTTCATTTCTAGCACATAGCCAAAAAATCGCCCCATTGACTTACATTGGAGTGCAGAAAAGGTCATTTTTTCTCGGTCCCTTTAAGAGGTAGGAGTTAAACAAGCTTAGGTCTGCGGTGCCCAGGGGGGACCCCATCCAGCCCGCACTGAGTTTCATTCCTACCACCTTAGGAAAAAAAGTCATTATTTTGAGGCTTAGAAGTCATTTCTGCAATTCCCATAGAAAATCAACGGCGTCTCTATTCAATTGTGTGGAGCGCATATCAGGTGGGTTTTCTCTGCCGGCTGAAGAGATACACGTGAAACTAAAGCCGATCCTGGGTGCCTAGGGTGCCTGTCATCCAATCCGCACTGAATTTCATTTCTAGCACATAGCCAAAAAATCGCCCCATTGACTTACATTGGAGTGCAGAAAAGGTCATTTTTTCTCGGTCCCTTTAAGAGGTAGGAGTTAAACAAGCTTAGGTCTGCGGTGCCCAGGGGGGACCCCATCCAGCCCGCACTGAGTTTCATTCCTACCACCTTAGGAAAAAAAGTCATTATTTTGAGGCTTAGAAGTCATTTCTGCAATTCCCATAGAAAATCAACGGCGTCTCTATTCAATTGTGTGGAGCGCATATCAGGTGGGTTTTCTCTGCCGGCTTAAGAGATACACGTGAAACTAAAGCCGATCCTGGGTGCCTAGGGTGCCTGTCATCCAATCCGCACTGAATTTCATTTCTAGCACATAGCCAAAAAATCGCCCCATTGACTTACATTGGAGTGCAGAAAAGGTCATTTTTTCTCGGTCCCTTTAAGAGGTAGGAGTTAAACAAGCTTAGGTCTGCGGTGCCCAGGGGGGACCCCATCCAGCCCGCACTGAGTTTCATTCCTACCACCTTAGGAAAAAAAGTCATTATTTTGAGGCTTAGAAGTCATTTCTGCAATTCCCATAGAAAATCAACGGCGTCTCTATTCAATTGTGTGGAGCGCATATCAGGTGGGTTTTCTCTGCCGGCTTAAGAGATACACGTGAAACTAAAGCCGATCCTGGGTGCCTAGGGTGCCTGTCATCCAATCCGCACTGAATTTCATTTCTAGCACATAGCCAAAAAATCGCCCCATTGACTTACATTGGAGTGCAGAAAAGGTCATTTTTTCTCGGTCCCTTTAAGAGGTAGGAGTTAAACAAGCTTAGGTCTGCGGTGCCCAGGGGGGACCCCATCCAGCCCGCACTGAGTTTCATTCCTACCACCTTAGGAAAAAAAGTCATTATTTTGAGGCTTAGAAGTCATTTCTGCAATTCCCATAGAAAATCAACGGCGTCTCTATTCAATTGTGTGGAGCGCATATCAGGTGGGTTTTCTCTGCCGGCTTAAGAGATACACGTGAAACTAAAGCCGATCCTGGGTGCCTAGGGTGCCTGTCATCCAATCCGCACTGAATTTCATTTCTAGCACATAGCCAAAAAATCGCCCCATTGACTTACATTGGAGTGCAGAAAAGGTCATTTTTTCTCGGTCCCTTTAAGAGGTAGGAGTTAAACAAGCTTAGGTCTGCGGTGCCCAGGGGGGACCCCATCCAGCCCGCACTGAGTTTCATTCCTACCACCTTAGGAAAAAAAGTCATTATTTTGAGGCTTAGAAGTCATTTCTGCAATTCCCATAGAAAATCAACGGCGTCTCTATTCAATTGTGTGGAGCGCATATCAGGTGGGTTTTCTCTGCCGGCTTAAGAGATACACGTGAAACTAAAGCCGATCCTGGGTGCCTAGGGTGCCTGTCATCCAATCCGCACTGAATTTCATTTCTAGCACATAGCCAAAAAATCGCCCCATTGACTTACATTGGAGTGCAGAAAAGGTCATTTTTTCTCGGTCCCTTTAAGAGGTAGGAGTTAAACAAGCTTAGGTCTGCGGTGCCCAGGGGGGACCCCATCCAGCCCGCACTGAGTTTCATTCCTACCACCTTAGGAAAAAAAGTCATTATTTTGAGGCTTAGAAGTCATTTCTGCAATTCCCATAGAAAATCAACGGCGTCTCTATTCAATTGTGTGGAGCGCATATCAGGTGGGTTTTCTCTGCCGGCTTAAGAGATACACGTGAAACTAAAGCCGATCCTGGGTGCCTAGGGTGCCTGTCATCCAATCCGCACTGAATTTCATTTCTAGCACATAGCCAAAAAATCGCCCCATTGACTTACATTGGAGTGCAGAAAAGGTCATTTTTTCTCGGTCCCTTTAAGAGGTAGGAGTTAAACAAGCTTAGGTCTGCGGTGCCCAGGGGGGACCCCATCCAGCCCGCACTGAGTTTCATTCCTACCACCTTAGGAAAAAAAGTCATTATTTTGAGGCTTAGAAGTCATTTCTGCAATTCCCATAGAAAATCAACGGCGTCTCTATTCAATTGTGTGGAGCGCATATCAGGTGGGTTTTCTCTGCCGGCTTAAGAGATACACGTGAAACTAAAGCCGATCCTGGGTGCCTAGGGTGCCTGTCATCCAATCCGCACTGAATTTCATTTCTAGCACATAGCCAAAAAATCGCCCCATTGACTTACATTGGAGTGCAGAAAAGGTCATTTTTTCTCGGTCCCTTTAAGAGGTAGGAGTTAAACAAGCTTAGGTCTGCGGTGCCCAGGGGGGACCCCATCCAGCCCGCACTGAGTTTCATTCCTACCACCTTAGGAAAAAAAGTCATTATTTTGAGGCTTAGAAGTCATTTCTGCAATTCCCATAGAAAATCAACGGCGTCTCTAATTCAATTGTGTGGAGCGCATATCAGGTGGGTTTTCTCTGCCGGCTTAAGAGATACACGTGAAACTAAAGCCGATCCTGGGTGCCTAGGGTGCCTGTCATCCAATCCGCACTGAATTTCATTTCTAGCACATAGCCAAAAAATCGCCCCATTGACTTACATTGGAGTGCAGAAAAGGTCATTTTTTCTCGGTCCCTTTAAGAGGTAGGAGTTAAACAAGCTTAGGTCTGCGGTGCCCAGGGGGGACCCCATCCAGCCCGCACTGAGTTTCATTCCTACCACCTTAGGAAAAAAAGTCATTATTTTGAGGCTTAGAAGTCATTTCTGCAATTCCCATAGAAAATCAACGGCGTCTCTATTCAATTGTGTGGAGCGCATATCAGGTGGGTTTTCTCTGCCGGCTTAAGAGATACACGTGAAACTAAAGCCGATCCTGGGTGCCTAGGGTGCCTGTCATCCAATCCGCACTGAATTTCATTTCTAGCACATAGCCAAAAAATCGCCCCATTGACTTACATTGGAGTGCAGAAAAGGTCATTTTTTCTCGGTCCCTTTAAGAGGTAGGAGTTAAACAAGCTTAGGTCTGCGGTGCCCAGGGGGGACCCCATCCAGCCCGCACTGAGTTTCATTCCTACCACCTTAGGAAAAAAAGTCATTATTTTGAGGCTTAGAAGTCATTTCTGCAATTCCCATAGAAAATCAACGGCGTCTCTATTCAATTGTGTGGAGCGCATATCAGGTGGGTTTTCTCTGCCGGCTTAAGAGATACACGTGAAACTAAAGCCGATCCTGGGTGCCTAGGGTGCCTGTCATCCAATCCGCACTGAATTTCATTTCTAGCACATAGCCAAAAAATCGCCCCATTGACTTACATTGGAGTGCAGAAAAGGTCATTTTTTCTCGGTCCCTTTAAGAGGTAGGAGTTAAACAAGCTTAGGTCTGCGGTGCCCAGGGGGGACCCCATCCAGCCCGCACTGAGTTTCATTCCTACCACCTTAGGAAAAAAAGTCATTATTTTGAGGCTTAGAAGTCATTTCTGCAATTCCCATAGAAAATCAACGGCGTCTCTATTCAATTGTGTGGAGCGCATATCAGGTGGGTTTTCTCTGCCGGCTTAAGAGATACACGTGAAACTAAAGCCGATCCTGGGTGCCTAGGGTGCCTGTCATCCAATCCGCACTGAATTTCATTTCTAGCACATAGCCAAAAAATCGCCCCATTGACTTACATTGGAGTGCAGAAAAGGTCATTTTTTCTCGGTCCCTTTAAGAGGTAGGAGTTAAACAAGCTTAGGTCTGCGGTGCCCAGGGGGGACCCCATCCAGCCCGCACTGAGTTTCATTCCTACCACCTTAGGAAAAAAAGTCATTATTTTGAGGCTTAGAAGTCATTTCTGCAATTCCCATAGAAAATCAACGGCGTCTCTATTCAATTGTGTGGAGCGCATATCAGGTGGGTTTTCTCTGCCGGCTTAAGAGATACACGTGAAACTAAAGCCGATCCTGGGTGCCTAGGGTGCCTGTCATCCAATCCGCACTGAATTTCATTTCTAGCACATAGCCAAAAAATCGCCCCATTGACTTACATTGGAGTGCAGAAAAGGTCATTTTTTCTCGGTCCCTTTAAGAGGTAGGAGTTAAACAAGCTTAGGTCTGCGGTGCCCAGGGGGGACCCCATCCAGCCCGCACTGAGTTTCATTCCTACCACCTTAGGAAAAAAAGTCATTATTTTGAGGCTTAGAAGTCATTTCTGCAATTCCCATAGAAAATCAACGGCGTCTCTATTCAATTGTGTGGAGCGCATATCAGGTGGGTTTTCTCTGCCGGCTTAAGAGATACACGTGAAACTAAAGCCGATCCTGGGTGCCTAGGGTGCCTGTCATCCAATCCGCACTGAATTTCATTTCTAGCACATAGCCAAAAAATCGCCCCATTGACTTACATTGGAGTGCAGAAAAGGTCATTTTTTCTCGGTCCCTTTAAGAGGTAGGAGTTAAACAAGCTTAGGTCTGCGGTGCCCAGGGGGGACCCCATCCAGCCCGCACTGAGTTTCATTCCTACCACCTTAGGAAAAAAAGTCATTATTTTGAGGCTTAGAAGTCATTTCTGCAATTCCCATAGAAAATCAACGGCGTCTCTATTCAATTGTGTGGAGCGCATATCAGGTGGGTTTTCTCTGCCGGCTTAAGAGATACACGTGAAACTAAAGCCGATCCTGGGTGCCTAGGGTGCCTGTCATCCAATCCGCACTGAATTTCATTTCTAGCACATAGCCAAAAAATCGCCCCATTGACTTACATTGGAGTGCAGAAAAGGTCATTTTTTCTCGGTCCCTTTAAGAGGTAGGAGTTAAACAAGCTTAGGTCTGCGGTGCCCAGGGGGGACCCCATCCAGCCCGCACTGAGTTTCATTCCTACCACCTTAGGAAAAAAAGTCATTATTTTGAGGCTTAGAAGTCATTTCTGCAATTCCCATAGAAAATCAACGGCGTCTCTATTCAATTGTGTGGAGCGCATATCAGGTGGGTTTTCTCTGCCGGCTTAAGAGATACACGTGAAACTAAAGCCGATCCTGGGTGCCTAGGGTGCCTGTCATCCAATCCGCACTGAATTTCATTTCTAGCACATAGCCAAAAAATCGCCCCATTGACTTACATTGGAGTGCAGAAAAGGTCATTTTTTCTCGGTCCCTTTAAGAGGTAGGAGTTAAACAAGCTTAGGTCTGCGGTGCCCAGGGGGGACCCCATCCAGCCCGCACTGAGTTTCATTCCTACCACCTTAGGAAAAAAAGTCATTATTTTGAGGCTTAGAAGTCATTTCTGCAATTCCCATAGAAAATCAACGGCGTCTCTATTCAATTGTGTGGAGCGCATATCAGGTGGGTTTTCTCTGCCGGCTTAAGAGATACACGTGAAACTAAAGCCGATCCTGGGTGCCTAGGGTGCCTGTCATCCAATCCGCACTGAATTTCATTTCTAGCACATAGCCAAAAAATCGCCCCATTGACTTACATTGGAGTGCAGAAAAGGTCATTTTTTCTCGGTCCCTTTAAGAGGTAGGAGTTAAACAAGCTTAGGTCTGCGGTGCCCAGGGGGGACCCCATCCAGCCCGCACTGAGTTTCATTCCTACCACCTTAGGAAAAAAAGTCATTATTTTGAGGCTTAGAAGTCATTTCTGCAATTCCCATAGAAAATCAACGGCGTCTCTAATTCAATTGTGTGGAGCGCATATCAGGTGGGTTTTCTCTGCCGGCTTAAGAGATACACGTGAAACTAAAGCCGATCCTGGGTGCCTAGGGTGCCTGTCATCCAATCCGCACTGAATTTCATTTCTAGCACATAGCCAAAAAATCGCCCCATTGACTTACATTGGAGTGCAGAAAAGGTCATTTTTTCTCGGTCCCTTTAAGAGGTAGGAGTTAAACAAGCTTAGGTCTGCGGTGCCCAGGGGGGACCCCATCCAGCCCGCACTGAGTTTCATTCCTACCACCTTAGGAAAAAAAGTCATTATTTTGAGGCTTAGAAGTCATTTCTGCAATTCCCATAGAAAATCAACGGCGTCTCTATTCAATTGTGTGGAGCGCATATCAGGTGGGTTTTCTCTGCCGGCTTAAGAGATACACGTGAAACTAAAGCCGATCCTGGGTGCCTAGGGTGCCTGTCATCCAATCCGCACTGAATTTCATTTCTAGCACATAGCCAAAAAATCGCCCCATTGACTTACATTGGAGTGCAGAAAAGGTCATTTTTTCTCGGTCCCTTTAAGAGGTAGGAGTTAAACAAGCTTAGGTCTGCGGTGCCCAGGGGGGACCCCATCCAGCCCGCACTGAGTTTCATTCCTACCACCTTAGGAAAAAAAGTCATTATTTTGAGGCTTAGAAGTCATTTCTGCAATTCCCATAGAAAATCAACGGCGTCTCTATTCAATTGTGTGGAGCGCATATCAGGTGGGTTTTCTCTGCCGGCTTAAGAGATACACGTGAAACTAAAGCCGATCCTGGGTGCCTAGGGTGCCTGTCATCCAATCCGCACTGAATTTCATTTCTAGCACATAGCCAAAAAATCGCCCCATTGACTTACATTGGAGTGCAGAAAAGGTCATTTTTTCTCGGTCCCTTTAAGAGGTAGGAGTTAAACAAGCTTAGGTCTGCGGTGCCCAGGGGGGACCCCATCCAGCCCGCACTGAGTTTCATTCCTACCACCTTAGGAAAAAAAGTCATTATTTTGAGGCTTAGAAGTCATTTCTGCAATTCCCATAGAAAATCAATGGCGTCTCTATTCAATTGTGTGGAGCGCATATCAGGTGGGATTTTCTCTGCCGGCTTAAGAGATACACGTGAAACTAAAGCCGATCCTGGGTGCCTAGGGTGCCTGTCATCCAATCCGCACTGAATTTCATTTCTAGCACATAGCCAAAAAATCGCCCCATTGACTTACATTGGAGTGCAGAAAAGGTCATTTTTTCTCGGTCCCTTTAAGAGGTAGGAGTTAAACAAGCTTAGGTCTGCGGTGCCCAGGGGGGACCCCATCCAGCCCGCACTGAGTTTCATTCCTACCACCTTAGGAAAAAAAGTCATTATTTTGAGGCTTAGAAGTCATTTCTGCAATTCCCATAGAAAATCAACGGCGTCTCTAATTCAATTGTGTGGAGCGCATATCAGGTGGGTTTTCTCTGCCGGCTTAAGAGATACACGTGAAACTAAAGCCGATCCTGGGTGCCTAGGGTGCCTGTCATCCAATCCGCACTGAATTTCATTTCTAGCACATAGCCAAAAAATCGCCCCATTGACTTACATTGGAGTGCAGAAAAGGTCATTTTTTCTCGGTCCCTTTAAGAGGTAGGAGTTAAACAAGCTTAGGTCTGCGGTGCCCAGGGGGGACCCCATCCAGCCCGCACTGAGTTTCATTCCTACCACCTTAGGAAAAAAAGTCATTATTTTGAGGCTTAGAAGTCATTTCTGCAATTCCCATAGAAAATCAACGGCGTCTCTATTCAATTGTGTGGAGCGCATATCAGGTGGATTTTCTCTGCCGGCTTAAGAGATACACGTGAAACTAAAGCCGATCCTGGGTGCCTAGGGTGCCTGTCATCCAATCCGCACTGAATTTCATTTCTAGCACATAGCTAAAAATCGCCCCATTGACTTACATTGGAGTGCAGAAAAGGTCATTTTTTTCTCGGTCCCTTTAAGAGGTAGGAGTTAAACAAGCTTAGGTCTGCGGTGCCCAGGGGGGACCCCATCCAGCCCGCACTGAGTTCATTCCTACCACCTTAGGAAAAAAGTCATTATTTTGAGGCTTAGAAGTCATTTCTGCAATTCCCATAGAAAATCAATGGCGTCTCTATTCAATTGTGTGGAGCGCATATCAGGTGGGATTTTCTCTGCCGGCTTAAGAGATACACGTGAAACTAAAGCCGATCCTGGGTGCCTAGGGTGCCTGTCATCCAATCCGCACTGAATTTCATTTCTAGCACATAGCCAAAAAATCGCCCCATTGACTTACATTGGAGTGCAGAAAAGGTCATTTTTTCTCGGTCCCTTTAAGAGGTAGGAGTTAAACAAGCTTAGGTCTGCGGTGCCCAGGGGGGACCCCATCCAGCCCGCACTGAGTTTCATTCCTACCACCTTAGGAAAAAAAGTCATTATTTTGAGGCTTAGAAGTCATTTCTGCAATTCCCATAGAAAATCAACGGCGTCTCTATTCAATTGTGTGGAGCGCATATCAGGTGGGTTTTCTCTGCCGGCTTAAGAGATACACGTGAAACTAAAGCCGATCCTGGGTGCCTAGGGTGCCTGTCATCCAATCCGCACTGAATTTCATTTCTAGCACATAGCCAAAAAATCGCCCCATTGACTTACATTGGAGTGCAGAAAAGGTCATTTTTTCTCGGTCCCTTTAAGAGGTAGGAGTTAAACAAGCTTAGGTCTGCGGTGCCCAGGGGGGACCCCATCCAGCCCGCACTGAGTTTCATTCCTACCACCTTAGGAAAAAAAGTCATTATTTTGAGGCTTAGAAGTCATTTCTGCAATTCCCATAGAAAATCAACGGCGTCTCTATTCAATTGTGTGGAGCGCATATCAGGTGGGTTTTCTCTGCCGGCTTAAGAGATACACGTGAAACTAAAGCCGATCCTGGGTGCCTAGGGTGCCTGTCATCCAATCCGCACTGAATTTCATTTCTAGCACATAGCCAAAAAATCGCCCCATTGACTTACATTGGAGTGCAGAAAAGGTCATTTTTTCTCGGTCCCTTTAAGAGGTAGGAGTTAAACAAGCTTAGGTCTGCGGTGCCCAGGGGGGACCCCATCCAGCCCGCACTGAGTTTCATTCCTACCACCTTAGGAAAAAAAGTCATTATTTTGAGGCTTAGAAGTCATTTCTGCAATTCCCATAGAAAATCAACGGCGTCTCTATTCAATTGTGTGGAGCGCATATCAGGTGGGTTTTCTCTGCCGGCTTAAGAGATACACGTGAAACTAAAGCCGATCCTGGGTGCCTAGGGTGCCTGTCATCCAATCCGCACTGAATTTCATTTCTAGCACATAGCCAAAAAATCGCCCCATTGACTTACATTGGAGTGCAGAAAAGGTCATTTTTTCTCGGTCCCTTTAAGAGGTAGGAGTTAAACAAGCTTAGGTCTGCGGTGCCCAGGGGGGACCCCATCCAGCCCGCACTGAGTTTCATTCCTACCACCTTAGGAAAAAAAGTCATTATTTTGAGGCTTAGAAGTCATTTCTGCAATTCCCATAGAAAATCAACGGCGTCTCTATTCAATTGTGTGGAGCGCATATCAGGTGGGTTTTCTCTGCCGGCTTAAGAGATACACGTGAAACTAAAGCCGATCCTGGGTGCCTAGGGTGCCTGTCATCCAATCCGCACTGAATTTCATTTCTAGCACATAGCCAAAAAATCGCCCCATTGACTTACATTGGAGTGCAGAAAAGGTCATTTTTTCTCGGTCCCTTTAAGAGGTAGGAGTTAAACAAGCTTAGGTCTGCGGTGCCCAGGGGGGACCCCATCCAGCCCGCACTGAGTTTCATTCCTACCACCTTAGGAAAAAAAGTCATTATTTTGAGGCTTAGAAGTCATTTCTGCAATTCCCATAGAAAATCAACGGCGTCTCTATTCAATTGTGTGGAGCGCATATCAGGTGGGTTTTCTCTGCCGGCTTAAGAGATACACGTGAAACTAAAGCCGATCCTGGGTGCCTAGGGTGCCTGTCATCCAATCCGCACTGAATTTCATTTCTAGCACATAGCCAAAAAATCGCCCCATTGACTTACATTGGAGTGCAGAAAAGGTCATTTTTTCTCGGTCCCTTTAAGAGGTAGGAGTTAAACAAGCTTAGGTCTGCGGTGCCCAGGGGGGACCCCATCCAGCCCGCACTGAGTTTCATTCCTACCACCTTAGGAAAAAAAGTCATTATTTTGAGGCTTAGAAGTCATTTCTGCAATTCCCATAGAAAATCAACGGCGTCTCTATTCAATTGTGTGGAGCGCATATCAGGTGGGTTTTCTCTGCCGGCTTAAGAGATACACGTGAAACTAAAGCCGATCCTGGGTGCCTAGGGTGCCTGTCATCCAATCCGCACTGAATTTCATTTCTAGCACATAGCCAAAAAATCGCCCCATTGACTTACATTGGAGTGCAGAAAAGGTCATTTTTTCTCGGTCCCTTTAAGAGGTAGGAGTTAAACAAGCTTAGGTCTGCGGTGCCCAGGGGGGACCCCATCCAGCCCGCACTGAGTTTCATTCCTACCACCTTAGGAAAAAAAGTCATTATTTTGAGGCTTAGAAGTCATTTCTGCAATTCCCATAGAAAATCAACGGCGTCTCTATTCAATTGTGTGGAGCGCATATCAGGTGGGTTTTCTCTGCCGGCTTAAGAGATACACGTGAAACTAAAGCCGATCCTGGGTGCCTAGGGTGCCTGTCATCCAATCCGCACTGAATTTCATTTCTAGCACATAGCCAAAAAATCGCCCCATTGACTTACATTGGAGTGCAGAAAAGGTCATTTTTTCTCGGTCCCTTTAAGAGGTAGGAGTTAAACAAGCTTAGGTCTGCGGTGCCCAGGGGGGACCCCATCCAGCCCGCACTGAGTTTCATTCCTACCACCTTAGGAAAAAAAGTCATTATTTTGAGGCTTAGAAGTCATTTCTGCAATTCCCATAGAAAATCAACGGCGTCTCTATTCAATTGTGTGGAGCGCATATCAGGTGGGTTTTCTCTGCCGGCTTAAGAGATACACGTGAAACTAAAGCCGATCCTGGGTGCCTAGGGTGCCTGTCATCCAATCCGCACTGAATTTCATTTCTAGCACATAGCCAAAAAATCGCCCCATTGACTTACATTGGAGTGCAGAAAAGGTCATTTTTTCTCGGTCCCTTTAAGAGGTAGGAGTTAAACAAGCTTAGGTCTGCGGTGCCCAGGGGGGACCCCATCCAGCCCGCACTGAGTTTCATTCCTACCACCTTAGGAAAAAAAGTCATTATTTTGAGGCTTAGAAGTCATTTCTGCAATTCCCATAGAAAATCAACGGCGTCTCTATTCAATTGTGTGGAGCGCATATCAGGTGGGTTTTCTCTGCCGGCTTAAGAGATACACGTGAAACTAAAGCCGATCCTGGGTGCCTAGGGTGCCTGTCATCCAATCCGCACTGAATTTCATTTCTAGCACATAGCCAAAAAATCGCCCCATTGACTTACATTGGAGTGCAGAAAAGGTCATTTTTTCTCGGTCCCTTTAAGAGGTAGGAGTTAAACAAGCTTAGGTCTGCGGTGCCCAGGGGGGACCCCATCCAGCCCGCACTGAGTTTCATTCCTACCACCTTAGGAAAAAAAGTCATTATTTTGAGGCTTAGAAGTCATTTCTGCAATTCCCATAGAAAATCAATGGCGTCTCTATTCAATTGTGTGGAGCGCATATCAGGTGGTTTTCTCTGCCGGCTTAAGAGATACACGTGAAACTAAAGCCGATCCTGGGTGCCTAGGGTGCCTGTCATCCAATCCGCACTGAATTTCATTTCTAGCACATAGCCAAAAAATCGCCCCATTGACTTACATTGGAGTGCAGAAAAGGTCATTTTTTCTCGGTCCCTTTAAGAGGTAGGAGTTAAACAAGCTTAGGTCTGCGGTGCCCAGGGGGGACCCCATCCAGCCCGCACTGAGTTTCATTCCTACCACCTTAGGAAAAAAAGTCATTATTTTGAGGCTTAGAAGTCATTTCTGCAATTCCCATAGAAAATCAACGGCGTCTCTATTCAATTGTGTGGAGCGCATATCAGGTGGGTTTTCTCTGCCGGCTTAAGAGATACACGTGAAACTAAAGCCGATCCTGGGTGCCTAGGGTGCCTGTCATCCAATCCGCACTGAATTTCATTTCTAGCACATAGCCAAAAAATCGCCCCATTGACTTACATTGGAGTGCAGAAAAGGTCATTTTTTCTCGGTCCCTTTAAGAGGTAGGAGTTAAACAAGCTTAGGTCTGCGGTGCCCAGGGGGGACCCCATCCAGCCCGCACTGAGTTTCATTCCTACCACCTTAGGAAAAAAAGTCATTATTTTGAGGCTTAGAAGTCATTTCTGCAATTCCCATAGAAAATCAACGGCGTCTCTATTCAATTGTGTGGAGCGCATATCAGGTGGGTTTTCTCTGCCGGCTTAAGAGATACACGTGAAACTAAAGCCGATCCTGGGTGCCTAGGTGGTAGGAATGAAACTCAGTGCGGGCTGGATGGGGTCCCCCCTGGGCACCGCAGACCTAAGCTTGTTTAACTCCTACCTCTTAAAGGGACCGAGAAAAATGACCTTTTCTGCACTCCAATGTAAGTCAATGGGGCGATTTTTTGGCTATGTGCTAGAAATGAAATTCAGTGCGGATTGGATGACAGGCACCCTAGGCACCCAGGATCGGCTTTAGTTTCACGTGTATCTCTTAAGCCGGCAGAGAAAACCCACCTGATATGCGCTCCACACAATTGAATAGAGACGCCGTTGATTTTCTATGGGAATTGCAGAAATGACTTCTAAGCCTCAAAATAATGACTTTTTTTCCTAAGGTGGTAGGAATGAAACTCAGTGCGGGCTGGATGGGGTCCCCCCTGGGCACCGCAGACCTAAGCTTGTTTAACTCCTACCTCTTAAAGGGACCGAGAAAAAATGACCTTTTCTGCACTCCAATGTAAGTCAATGGGGCGATTTTTTGGCTATGTGCTAGAAATGAAATTCAGTGCGGATTGGATGACAGGCACCCTAGGCACCCAGGATCGGCTTTAGTTTCACGTGTATCTCTTAAGCCGGCAGAGAAAACCCACCTGATATGCGCTCCACACAATTGAATAGAGACGCCATTGATTTTCTATGGGAATTGCAGAAATGACTTCTAAGCCTCAAAATAATGACTTTTTTTCCTAAGGTGGTAGGAATGAAACTCAGTGCGGGCTGGATGGGGTCCCCCCTGGGCACCGCAGACCTAAGCTTGTTTAACTCCTACCTCTTAAAGGGACCGAGAAAAAATGACCTTTTCTGCACTCCAATGTAAGTCAATGGGGCGATTTTTTGGCTATGTGCTAGAAATGAAATTCAGTGCGGATTGGATGACAGGCACCCTAGGCACCCAGGATCGGCTTTAGTTTCACGTGTATCTCTTAAGCCGGCAGAGAAAACCCACCTGATATGCGCTCCACACAATTGAATAGAGACGCCGTTGATTTTCTATGGGAATTGCAGAAATGACTTCTAAGCCTCAAAATAATGACTTTTTTTCCTAAGGTGGTAGGAATGAAACTCAGTGCGGGCTGGATGGGGTCCCCCCTGGGCACCGCAGACCTAAGCTTGTTTAACTCCTACCTCTTAAAGGGACCGAGAAAAAATGACCTTTTCTGCACTCCAATGTAAGTCAATGGGGCGATTTTTTGGCTATGTGCTAGAAATGAAATTCAGTGCGGATTGGATGACAGGCACCCTAGGCACCCAGGATCGGCTTTAGTTTCACGTGTATCTCTTAAGCCGGCAGAGAAAACCCACCTGATATGCGCTCCACACAATTGAATAGAGACGCCGTTGATTTTCTATGGGAATTGCAGAAATGACTTCTAAGCCTCAAAATAATGACTTTTTTTCCTAAGGTGGTAGGAATGAAACTCAGTGCGGGCTGGATGGGGTCCCCCCTGGGCACCGCAGACCTAAGCTTGTTTAACTCCTACCTCTTAAAGGGACCGAGAAAAAATGACCTTTTCTGCACTCCAATGTAAGTCAATGGGGCGATTTTTTGGCTATGTGCTAGAAATGAAATTCAGTGCGGATTGGATGACAGGCACCCTAGGCACCCAGGATCGGCTTTAGTTTCACGTGTATCTCTTAAGCCGGCAGAGAAAACCCACCTGATATGCGCTCCACACAATTGAATAGAGACGCCGTTGATTTTCTATGGGAATTGCAGAAATGACTTCTAAGCCTCAAAATAATGACTTTTTTTCCTAAGGTGGTAGGAATGAAACTCAGTGCGGGCTGGATGGGGTCCCCCCTGGGCACCGCAGACCTAAGCTTGTTTAACTCCTACCTCTTAAAGGGACCGAGAAAAAATGACCTTTTCTGCACTCCAATGTAAGTCAATGGGGCGATTTTTTGGCTATGTGCTAGAAATGAAATTCAGTGCGGATTGGATGACAGGCACCCTAGGCACCCAGGATCGGCTTTAGTTTCACGTGTATCTCTTAAGCCGGCAGAGAAAACCCACCTGATATGCGCTCCACACAATTGAATAGAGACGCCGTTGATTTTCTATGGGAATTGCAGAAATGACTTCTAAGCCTCAAAATAATGACTTTTTTTCCTAAGGTGGTAGGAATGAAACTCAGTGCGGGCTGGATGGGGTCCCCCCTGGGCACCGCAGACCTAAGCTTGTTTAACTCCTACCTCTTAAAGGGACCGAGAAAAAATGACCTTTTCTGCACTCCAATGTAAGTCAATGGGGCGATTTTTTGGCTATGTGCTAGAAATGAAATTCAGTGCGGATTGGATGACAGGCACCCTAGGCACCCAGGATCGGCTTTAGTTTCACGTGTATCTCTTAAGCCGGCAGAGAAAACCCACCTGATATGCGCTCCACACAATTGAATAGAGACGCCGTTGATTTTCTATGGGAATTGCAGAAATGACTTCTAAGCCTCAAAATAATGACTTTTTTTCCTAAGGTGGTAGGAATGAAACTCAGTGCGGGCTGGATGGGGTCCCCCCTGGGCACCGCAGACCTAAGCTTGTTTAACTCCTACCTCTTAAAGGGACCGAGAAAAAATGACCTTTTCTGCACTCCAATGTAAGTCAATGGGGCGATTTTTTGGCTATGTGCTAGAAATGAAATTCAGTGCGGATTGGATGACAGGCACCCTAGGCACCCAGGATCGGCTTTAGTTTCACGTGTATCTCTTAAGCCGGCAGAGAAAACCCACCTGATATGCGCTCCACACAATTGAATAGAGACGCCGTTGATTTTCTATGGGAATTGCAGAAATGACTTCTAAGCCTCAAAATAATGACTTTTTTTCCTAAGGTGGTAGGAATGAAACTCAGTGCGGGCTGGATGGGGTCCCCCCTGGGCACCGCAGACCTAAGCTTGTTTAACTCCTACCTCTTAAAGGGACCGAGAAAAAATGACCTTTTCTGCACTCCAATGTAAGTCAATGGGGCGATTTTTTGGCTATGTGCTAGAAATGAAATTCAGTGCGGATTGGATGACAGGCACCCTAGGCACCCAGGATCGGCTTTAGTTTCACGTGTATCTCTTAAGCCGGCAGAGAAAACCCACCTGATATGCGCTCCACACAATTGAATAGAGACGCCGTTGATTTTCTATGGGAATTGCAGAAATGACTTCTAAGCCTCAAAATAATGACTTTTTTTCCTAAGGTGGTAGGAATGAAACTCAGTGCGGGCTGGATGGGGTCCCCCCTGGGCACCGCAGACCTAAGCTTGTTTAACTCCTACCTCTTAAAGGGACCGAGAAAAAATGACCTTTTCTGCACTCCAATGTAAGTCAATGGGGCGATTTTTTGGCTATGTGCTAGAAATGAAATTCAGTGCGGATTGGATGACAGGCACCCTAGGCACCCAGGATCGGCTTTAGTTTCACGTGTATCTCTTAAGCCGGCAGAGAAAACCCACCTGATATGCGCTCCACACAATTGAATAGAGACGCCGTTGATTTTCTATGGGAATTGCAGAAATGACTTCTAAGCCTCAAAATAATGACTTTTTTTCCTAAGGTGGTAGGAATGAAACTCAGTGCGGGCTGGATGGGGTCCCCCCTGGGCACCGCAGACCTAAGCTTGTTTAACTCCTACCTCTTAAAGGGACCGAGAAAAAATGACCTTTTCTGCACTCCAATGTAAGTCAATGGGGCGATTTTTTGGCTATGTGCTAGAAATGAAATTCAGTGCGGATTGGATGACAGGCACCCTAGGCACCCAGGATCGGCTTTAGTTTCACGTGTATCTCTTAAGCCGGCAGAGAAAACCCACCTGATATGCGCTCCACACAATTGAATAGAGACGCCGTTGATTTTCTATGGGAATTGCAGAAATGACTTCTAAGCCTCAAAATAATGACTTTTTTTCCTAAGGTGGTAGGAATGAAACTCAGTGCGGGCTGGATGGGGTCCCCCCTGGGCACCGCAGACCTAAGCTTGTTTAACTCCTACCTCTTAAAGGGACCGAGAAAAAATGACCTTTTCTGCACTCCAATGTAAGTCAATGGGGCGATTTTTTGGCTATGTGCTAGAAATGAAATTCAGTGCGGATTGGATGACAGGCACCCTAGGCACCCAGGATCGGCTTTAGTTTCACGTGTATCTCTTAAGCCGGCAGAGAAAACCCACCTGATATGCGCTCCACACAATTGAATAGAGACGCCGTTGATTTTCTATGGGAATTGCAGAAATGACTTCTAAGCCTCAAAATAATGACTTTTTTTCCTAAGGTGGTAGGAATGAAACTCAGTGCGGGCTGGATGGGGTCCCCCCTGGGCACCGCAGACCTAAGCTTGTTTAACTCCTACCTCTTAAAGGGACCGAGAAAAAATGACCTTTTCTGCACTCCAATGTAAGTCAATGGGGCGATTTTTTGGCTATGTGCTAGAAATGAAATTCAGTGCGGATTGGATGACAGGCACCCTAGGCACCCAGGATCGGCTTTAGTTTCACGTGTATCTCTTAAGCCGGCAGAGAAAACCCACCTGATATGCGCTCCACACAATTGAATAGAGACGCCGTTGATTTTCTATGGGAATTGCAGAAATGACTTCTAAGCCTCAAAATAATGACTTTTTTTCCTAAGGTGGTAGGAATGAAACTCAGTGCGGGCTGGATGGGGTCCCCCCTGGGCACCGCAGACCTAAGCTTGTTTAACTCCTACCTCTTAAAGGGACCGAGAAAAAATGACCTTTTCTGCACTCCAATGTAAGTCAATGGGGCGATTTTTTGGCTATGTGCTAGAAATGAAATTCAGTGCGGATTGGATGACAGGCACCCTAGGCACCCAGGATCGGCTTTAGTTTCACGTGTATCTCTTAAGCCGGCAGAGAAAACCCACCTGATATGCGCTCCACACAATTGAATAGAGACGCCGTTGATTTTCTATGGGAATTGCAGAAATGACTTCTAAGCCTCAAAATAATGACTTTTTTTCCTAAGGTGGTAGGAATGAAACTCAGTGCGGGCTGGATGGGGTCCCCCCTGGGCACCGCAGACCTAAGCTTGTTTAACTCCTACCTCTTAAAGGGACCGAGAAAAAATGACCTTTTCTGCACTCCAATGTAAGTCAATGGGGCGATTTTTTGGCTATGTGCTAGAAATGAAATTCAGTGCGGATTGGATGACAGGCACCCTAGGCACCCAGGATCGGCTTTAGTTTCACGTGTATCTCTTAAGCCGGCAGAGAAAACCCACCTGATATGCGCTCCACACAATTGAATAGAGACGCCGTTGATTTTCTATGGGAATTGCAGAAATGACTTCTAAGCCTCAAAATAATGACTTTTTTTCCTAAGGTGGTAGGAATGAAACTCAGTGCGGGCTGGATGGGGTCCCCCCTGGGCACCGCAGACCTAAGCTTGTTTAACTCCTACCTCTTAAAGGGACCGAGAAAAAATGACCTTTTCTGCACTCCAATGTAAGTCAATGGGGCGATTTTTTGGCTATGTGCTAGAAATGAAATTCAGTGCGGATTGGATGACAGGCACCCTAGGCACCCAGGATCGGCTTTAGTTTCACGTGTATCTCTTAAGCCGGCAGAGAAAACCCACCTGATATGCGCTCCACACAATTGAATAGAGACGCCGTTGATTTTCTATGGGAATTGCAGAAATGACTTCTAAGCCTCAAAATAATGACTTTTTTTCCTAAGGTGGTAGGAATGAAACTCAGTGCGGGCTGGATGGGGTCCCCCCTGGGCACCGCAGACCTAAGCTTGTTTAACTCCTACCTCTTAAAGGGACCGAGAAAAAATGACCTTTTCTGCACTCCAATGTAAGTCAATGGGGCGATTTTTTGGCTATGTGCTAGAAATGAAATTCAGTGCGGATTGGATGACAGGCACCCTAGGCACCCAGGATCGGCTTTAGTTTCACGTGTATCTCTTAAGCCGGCAGAGAAAACCCACCTGATATGCGCTCCACACAATTGAATAGAGACGCCGTTGATTTTCTATGGGAATTGCAGAAATGACTTCTAAGCCTCAAAATAATGACTTTTTTTCCTAAGGTGGTAGGAATGAAACTCAGTGCGGGCTGGATGGGGTCCCCCCTGGGCACCGCAGACCTAAGCTTGTTTAACTCCTACCTCTTAAAGGGACCGAGAAAAAATGACCTTTTCTGCACTCCAATGTAAGTCAATGGGGCGATTTTTTGGCTATGTGCTAGAAATGAAATTCAGTGCGGATTGGATGACAGGCACCCTAGGCACCCAGGATCGGCTTTAGTTTCACGTGTATCTCTTAAGCCGGCAGAGAAAACCCACCTGATATGCGCTCCACACAATTGAATAGAGACGCCGTTGATTTTCTATGGGAATTGCAGAAATGACTTCTAAGCCTCAAAATAATGACTTTTTTTCCTAAGGTGGTAGGAATGAAACTCAGTGCGGGCTGGATGGGGTCCCCCCTGGGCACCGCAGACCTAAGCTTGTTTAACTCCTACCTCTTAAAGGGACCGAGAAAAAATGACCTTTTCTGCACTCCAATGTAAGTCAATGGGGCGATTTTTTGGCTATGTGCTAGAAATGAAATTCAGTGCGGATTGGATGACAGGCACCCTAGGCACCCAGGATCGGCTTTAGTTTCACGTGTATCTCTTAAGCCGGCAGAGAAAACCCACCTGATATGCGCTCCACACAATTGAATAGAGACGCCGTTGATTTTCTATGGGAATTGCAGAAATGACTTCTAAGCCTCAAAATAATGACTTTTTTTCCTAAGGTGGTAGGAATGAAACTCAGTGCGGGCTGGATGGGGTCCCCCCTGGGCACCGCAGACCTAAGCTTGTTTAACTCCTACCTCTTAAAGGGACCGAGAAAAAATGACCTTTTCTGCACTCCAATGTAAGTCAATGGGGCGATTTTTTGGCTATGTGCTAGAAATGAAATTCAGTGCGGATTGGATGACAGGCACCCTAGGCACCCAGGATCGGCTTTAGTTTCACGTGTATCTCTTAAGCCGGCAGAGAAAACCCACCTGATATGCGCTCCACACAATTGAATAGAGACGCCGTTGATTTTCTATGGGAATTGCAGAAATGACTTCTAAGCCTCAAAATAATGACTTTTTTTCCTAAGGTGGTAGGAATGAAACTCAGTGCGGGCTGGATGGGGTCCCCCCTGGGCACCGCAGACCTAAGCTTGTTTAACTCCTACCTCTTAAAGGGACCGAGAAAAAATGACCTTTTCTGCACTCCAATGTAAGTCAATGGGGCGATTTTTTGGCTATGTGCTAGAAATGAAATTCAGTGCGGATTGGATGACAGGCACCCTAGGCACCCAGGATCGGCTTTAGTTTCACGTGTATCTCTTAAGCCGGCAGAGAAAACCCACCTGATATGCGCTCCACACAATTGAATAGAGACGCCGTTGATTTTCTATGGGAATTGCAGAAATGACTTCTAAGCCTCAAAATAATGACTTTTTTTCCTAAGGTGGTAGGAATGAAACTCAGTGCGGGCTGGATGGGGTCCCCCCTGGGCACCGCAGACCTAAGCTTGTTTAACTCCTACCTCTTAAAGGGACCGAGAAAAAATGACCTTTTCTGCACTCCAATGTAAGTCAATGGGGCGATTTTTTGGCTATGTGCTAGAAATGAAATTCAGTGCGGATTGGATGACAGGCACCCTAGGCACCCAGGATCGGCTTTAGTTTCACGTGTATCTCTTAAGCCGGCAGAGAAAACCCACCTGATATGCGCTCCACACAATTGAATAGAGACGCCGTTGATTTTCTATGGGAATTGCAGAAATGACTTCTAAGCCTCAAAATAATGACTTTTTTTCCTAAGGTGGTAGGAATGAAACTCAGTGCGGGCTGGATGGGGTCCCCCCTGGGCACCGCAGACCTAAGCTTGTTTAACTCCTACCTCTTAAAGGGACCGAGAAAAAATGACCTTTTCTGCACTCCAATGTAAGTCAATGGGGCGATTTTTTGGCTATGTGCTAGAAATGAAATTCAGTGCGGATTGGATGACAGGCACCCTAGGCACCCAGGATCGGCTTTAGTTTCACGTGTATCTCTTAAGCCGGCAGAGAAAACCCACCTGATATGCGCTCCACACAATTGAATAGAGACGCCGTTGATTTTCTATGGGAATTGCAGAAATGACTTCTAAGCCTCAAAATAATGACTTTTTTTCCTAAGGTGGTAGGAATGAAACTCAGTGCGGGCTGGATGGGGTCCCCCCTGGGCACCGCAGACCTAAGCTTGTTTAACTCCTACCTCTTAAAGGGACCGAGAAAAAATGACCTTTTCTGCACTCCAATGTAAGTCAATGGGGCGATTTTTTGGCTATGTGCTAGAAATGAAATTCAGTGCGGATTGGATGACAGGCACCCTAGGCACCCAGGATCGGCTTTAGTTTCACGTGTATCTCTTAAGCCGGCAGAGAAAACCCACCTGATATGCGCTCCACACAATTGAATAGAGACGCCGTTGATTTTCTATGGGAATTGCAGAAATGACTTCTAAGCCTCAAAATAATGACTTTTTTTCCTAAGGTGGTAGGAATGAAACTCAGTGCGGGCTGGATGGGGTCCCCCCTGGGCACCGCAGACCTAAGCTTGTTTAACTCCTACCTCTTAAAGGGACCGAGAAAAAATGACCTTTTCTGCACTCCAATGTAAGTCAATGGGGCGATTTTTTGGCTATGTGCTAGAAATGAAATTCAGTGCGGATTGGATGACAGGCACCCTAGGCACCCAGGATCGGCTTTAGTTTCACGTGTATCTCTTAAGCCGGCAGAGAAAACCCACCTGATATGCGCTCCACACAATTGAATAGAGACGCCGTTGATTTTCTATGGGAATTGCAGAAATGACTTCTAAGCCTCAAAATAATGACTTTTTTTCCTAAGGTGGTAGGAATGAAACTCAGTGCGGGCTGGATGGGGTCCCCCCTGGGCACCGCAGACCTAAGCTTGTTTAACTCCTACCTCTTAAAGGGACCGAGAAAAAATGACCTTTTCTGCACTCCAATGTAAGTCAATGGGGCGATTTTTTGGCTATGTGCTAGAAATGAAATTCAGTGCGGATTGGATGACAGGCACCCTAGGCACCCAGGATCGGCTTTAGTTTCACGTGTATCTCTTAAGCCGGCAGAGAAAACCCACCTGATATGCGCTCCACACAATTGAATAGAGACGCCGTTGATTTTCTATGGGAATTGCAGAAATGACTTCTAAGCCTCAAAATAATGACTTTTTTTCCTAAGGTGGTAGGAATGAAACTCAGTGCGGGCTGGATGGGGTCCCCCCTGGGCACCGCAGACCTAAGCTTGTTTAACTCCTACCTCTTAAAGGGACCGAGAAAAAATGACCTTTTCTGCACTCCAATGTAAGTCAATGGGGCGATTTTTTGGCTATGTGCTAGAAATGAAATTCAGTGCGGATTGGATGACAGGCACCCTAGGCACCCAGGATCGGCTTTAGTTTCACGTGTATCTCTTAAGCCGGCAGAGAAAACCCACCTGATATGCGCTCCACACAATTGAATAGAGACGCCGTTGATTTTCTATGGGAATTGCAGAAATGACTTCTAAGCCTCAAAATAATGACTTTTTTTCCTAAGGTGGTAGGAATGAAACTCAGTGCGGGCTGGATGGGGTCCCCCCTGGGCACCGCAGACCTAAGCTTGTTTAACTCCTACCTCTTAAAGGGACCGAGAAAAAATGACCTTTTCTGCACTCCAATGTAAGTCAATGGGGCGATTTTTTGGCTATGTGCTAGAAATGAAATTCAGTGCGGATTGGATGACAGGCACCCTAGGCACCCAGGATCGGCTTTAGTTTCACGTGTATCTCTTAAGCCGGCAGAGAAAACCCACCTGATATGCGCTCCACACAATTGAATAGAGACGCCGTTGATTTTCTATGGGAATTGCAGAAATGACTTCTAAGCCTCAAAATAATGACTTTTTTTCCTAAGGTGGTAGGAATGAAACTCAGTGCGGGCTGGATGGGGTCCCCCCTGGGCACCGCAGACCTAAGCTTGTTTAACTCCTACCTCTTAAAGGGACCGAGAAAAAATGACCTTTTCTGCACTCCAATGTAAGTCAATGGGGCGATTTTTTGGCTATGTGCTAGAAATGAAATTCAGTGCGGATTGGATGACAGGCACCCTAGGCACCCAGGATCGGCTTTAGTTTCACGTGTATCTCTTAAGCCGGCAGAGAAAACCCACCTGATATGCGCTCCACACAATTGAATAGAGACGCCGTTGATTTTCTATGGGAATTGCAGAAATGACTTCTAAGCCTCAAAATAATGACTTTTTTTCCTAAGGTGGTAGGAATGAAACTCAGTGCGGGCTGGATGGGGTCCCCCCTGGGCACCGCAGACCTAAGCTTGTTTAACTCCTACCTCTTAAAGGGACCGAGAAAAAATGACCTTTTCTGCACTCCAATGTAAGTCAATGGGGCGATTTTTTGGCTATGTGCTAGAAATGAAATTCAGTGCGGATTGGATGACAGGCACCCTAGGCACCCAGGATCGGCTTTAGTTTCACGTGTATCTCTTAAGCCGGCAGAGAAAACCCACCTGATATGCGCTCCACACAATTGAATAGAGACGCCGTTGATTTTCTATGGGAATTGCAGAAATGACTTCTAAGCCTCAAAATAATGACTTTTTTTCCTAAGGTGGTAGGAATGAAACTCAGTGCGGGCTGGATGGGGTCCCCCCTGGGCACCGCAGACCTAAGCTTGTTTAACTCCTACCTCTTAAAGGGACCGAGAAAAAATGACCTTTTCTGCACTCCAATGTAAGTCAATGGGGCGATTTTTTGGCTATGTGCTAGAAATGAAATTCAGTGCGGATTGGATGACAGGCACCCTAGGCACCCAGGATCGGCTTTAGTTTCACGTGTATCTCTTAAGCCGGCAGAGAAAACCCACCTGATATGCGCTCCACACAATTGAATAGAGACGCCGTTGATTTTCTATGGGAATTGCAGAAATGACTTCTAAGCCTCAAAATAATGACTTTTTTTCCTAAGGTGGTAGGAATGAAACTCAGTGCGGGCTGGATGGGGTCCCCCCTGGGCACCGCAGACCTAAGCTTGTTTAACTCCTACCTCTTAAAGGGACCGAGAAAAAATGACCTTTTCTGCACTCCAATGTAAGTCAATGGGGCGATTTTTTGGCTATGTGCTAGAAATGAAATTCAGTGCGGATTGGATGACAGGCACCCTAGGCACCCAGGATCGGCTTTAGTTTCACGTGTATCTCTTAAGCCGGCAGAGAAAACCCACCTGATATGCGCTCCACACAATTGAATAGAGACGCCGTTGATTTTCTATGGGAATTGCAGAAATGACTTCTAAGCCTCAAAATAATGACTTTTTTTCCTAAGGTGGTAGGAATGAAACTCAGTGCGGGCTGGATGGGGTCCCCCCTGGGCACCGCAGACCTAAGCTTGTTTAACTCCTACCTCTTAAAGGGACCGAGAAAAAATGACCTTTTCTGCACTCCAATGTAAGTCAATGGGGCGATTTTTTGGCTATGTGCTAGAAATGAAATTCAGTGCGGATTGGATGACAGGCACCCTAGGCACCCAGGATCGGCTTTAGTTTCACGTGTATCTCTTAAGCCGGCAGAGAAAACCCACCTGATATGCGCTCCACACAATTGAATAGAGACGCCGTTGATTTTCTATGGGAATTGCAGAAATGACTTCTAAGCCTCAAAATAATGACTTTTTTTCCTAAGGTGGTAGGAATGAAACTCAGTGCGGGCTGGATGGGGTCCCCCCTGGGCACCGCAGACCTAAGCTTGTTTAACTCCTACCTCTTAAAGGGACCGAGAAAAAATGACCTTTTCTGCACTCCAATGTAAGTCAATGGGGCGATTTTTTGGCTATGTGCTAGAAATGAAATTCAGTGCGGATTGGATGACAGGCACCCTAGGCACCCAGGATCGGCTTTAGTTTCACGTGTATCTCTTAAGCCGGCAGAGAAAACCCACCTGATATGCGCTCCACACAATTGAATAGAGACGCCGTTGATTTTCTATGGGAATTGCAGAAATGACTTCTAAGCCTCAAAATAATGACTTTTTTTCCTAAGGTGGTAGGAATGAAACTCAGTGCGGGCTGGATGGGGTCCCCCCTGGGCACCGCAGACCTAAGCTTGTTTAACTCCTACCTCTTAAAGGGACCGAGAAAAAATGACCTTTTCTGCACTCCAATGTAAGTCAATGGGGCGATTTTTTGGCTATGTGCTAGAAATGAAATTCAGTGCGGATTGGATGACAGGCACCCTAGGCACCCAGGATCGGCTTTAGTTTCACGTGTATCTCTTAAGCCGGCAGAGAAAACCCACCTGATATGCGCTCCACACAATTGAATAGAGACGCCGTTGATTTTCTATGGGAATTGCAGAAATGACTTCTAAGCCTCAAAATAATGACTTTTTTTCCTAAGGTGGTAGGAATGAAACTCAGTGCGGGCTGGATGGGGTCCCCCCTGGGCACCGCAGACCTAAGCTTGTTTAACTCCTACCTCTTAAAGGGACCGAGAAAAAATGACCTTTTCTGCACTCCAATGTAAGTCAATGGGGCGATTTTTTGGCTATGTGCTAGAAATGAAATTCAGTGCGGATTGGATGACAGGCACCCTAGGCACCCAGGATCGGCTTTAGTTTCACGTGTATCTCTTAAGCCGGCAGAGAAAACCCACCTGATATGCGCTCCACACAATTGAATAGAGACGCCGTTGATTTTCTATGGGAATTGCAGAAATGACTTCTAAGCCTCAAAATAATGACTTTTTTTCCTAAGGTGGTAGGAATGAAACTCAGTGCGGGCTGGATGGGGTCCCCCCTGGGCACCGCAGACCTAAGCTTGTTTAACTCCTACCTCTTAAAGGGACCGAGAAAAAATGACCTTTTCTGCACTCCAATGTAAGTCAATGGGGCGATTTTTTGGCTATGTGCTAGAAATGAAATTCAGTGCGGATTGGATGACAGGCACCCTAGGCACCCAGGATCGGCTTTAGTTTCACGTGTATCTCTTAAGCCGGCAGAGAAAACCCACCTGATATGCGCTCCACACAATTGAATAGAGACGCCGTTGATTTTCTATGGGAATTGCAGAAATGACTTCTAAGCCTCAAAATAATGACTTTTTTTCCTAAGGTGGTAGGAATGAAACTCAGTGCGGGCTGGATGGGGTCCCCCCTGGGCACCGCAGACCTAAGCTTGTTTAACTCCTACCTCTTAAAGGGACCGAGAAAAAATGACCTTTTCTGCACTCCAATGTAAGTCAATGGGGCGATTTTTTGGCTATGTGCTAGAAATGAAATTCAGTGCGGATTGGATGACAGGCACCCTAGGCACCCAGGATCGGCTTTAGTTTCACGTGTATCTCTTAAGCCGGCAGAGAAAACCCACCTGATATGCGCTCCACACAATTGAATAGAGACGCCGTTGATTTTCTATGGGAATTGCAGAAATGACTTCTAAGCCTCAAAATAATGACTTTTTTTCCTAAGGTGGTAGGAATGAAACTCAGTGCGGGCTGGATGGGGTCCCCCCTGGGCACCGCAGACCTAAGCTTGTTTAACTCCTACCTCTTAAAGGGACCGAGAAAAAATGACCTTTTCTGCACTCCAATGTAAGTCAATGGGGCGATTTTTTGGCTATGTGCTAGAAATGAAATTCAGTGCGGATTGGATGACAGGCACCCTAGGCACCCAGGATCGGCTTTAGTTTCACGTGTATCTCTTAAGCCGGCAGAGAAAACCCACCTGATATGCGCTCCACACAATTGAATAGAGACGCCGTTGATTTTCTATGGGAATTGCAGAAATGACTTCTAAGCCTCAAAATAATGACTTTTTTTCCTAAGGTGGTAGGAATGAAACTCAGTGCGGGCTGGATGGGGTCCCCCCTGGGCACCGCAGACCTAAGCTTGTTTAACTCCTACCTCTTAAAGGGACCGAGAAAAAATGACCTTTTCTGCACTCCAATGTAAGTCAATGGGGCGATTTTTTGGCTATGTGCTAGAAATGAAATTCAGTGCGGATTGGATGACAGGCACCCTAGGCACCCAGGATCGGCTTTAGTTTCACGTGTATCTCTTAAGCCGGCAGAGAAAACCCACCTGATATGCGCTCCACACAATTGAATAGAGACGCCGTTGATTTTCTATGGGAATTGCAGAAATGACTTCTAAGCCTCAAAATAATGACTTTTTTTCCTAAGGTGGTAGGAATGAAACTCAGTGCGGGCTGGATGGGGTCCCCCCTGGGCACCGCAGACCTAAGCTTGTTTAACTCCTACCTCTTAAAGGGACCGAGAAAAAATGACCTTTTCTGCACTCCAATGTAAGTCAATGGGGCGATTTTTTGGCTATGTGCTAGAAATGAAATTCAGTGCGGATTGGATGACAGGCACCCTAGGCACCCAGGATCGGCTTTAGTTTCACGTGTATCTCTTAAGCCGGCAGAGAAAACCCACCTGATATGCGCTCCACACAATTGAATAGAGACGCCGTTGATTTTCTATGGGAATTGCAGAAATGACTTCTAAGCCTCAAAATAATGACTTTTTTTCCTAAGGTGGTAGGAATGAAACTCAGTGCGGGCTGGATGGGGTCCCCCCTGGGCACCGCAGACCTAAGCTTGTTTAACTCCTACCTCTTAAAGGGACCGAGAAAAAATGACCTTTTCTGCACTCCAATGTAAGTCAATGGGGCGATTTTTTGGCTATGTGCTAGAAATGAAATTCAGTGCGGATTGGATGACAGGCACCCTAGGCACCCAGGATCGGCTTTAGTTTCACGTGTATCTCTTAAGCCGGCAGAGAAAACCCACCTGATATGCGCTCCACACAATTGAATAGAGACGCCGTTGATTTTCTATGGGAATTGCAGAAATGACTTCTAAGCCTCAAAATAATGACTTTTTTTCCTAAGGTGGTAGGAATGAAACTCAGTGCGGGCTGGATGGGGTCCCCCCTGGGCACCGCAGACCTAAGCTTGTTTAACTCCTACCTCTTAAAGGGACCGAGAAAAAATGACCTTTTCTGCACTCCAATGTAAGTCAATGGGGCGATTTTTTGGCTATGTGCTAGAAATGAAATTCAGTGCGGATTGGATGACAGGCACCCTAGGCACCCAGGATCGGCTTTAGTTTCACGTGTATCTCTTAAGCCGGCAGAGAAAACCCACCTGATATGCGCTCCACACAATTGAATAGAGACGCCGTTGATTTTCTATGGGAATTGCAGAAATGACTTCTAAGCCTCAAAATAATGACTTTTTTTCCTAAGGTGGTAGGAATGAAACTCAGTGCGGGCTGGATGGGGTCCCCCCTGGGCACCGCAGACCTAAGCTTGTTTAACTCCTACCTCTTAAAGGGACCGAGAAAAAATGACCTTTTCTGCACTCCAATGTAAGTCAATGGGGCGATTTTTTGGCTATGTGCTAGAAATGAAATTCAGTGCGGATTGGATGACAGGCACCCTAGGCACCCAGGATCGGCTTTAGTTTCACGTGTATCTCTTAAGCCGGCAGAGAAAACCCACCTGATATGCGCTCCACACAATTGAATAGAGACGCCGTTGATTTTCTATGGGAATTGCAGAAATGACTTCTAAGCCTCAAAATAATGACTTTTTTTCCTAAGGTGGTAGGAATGAAACTCAGTGCGGGCTGGATGGGGTCCCCCCTGGGCACCGCAGACCTAAGCTTGTTTAACTCCTACCTCTTAAAGGGACCGAGAAAAAATGACCTTTTCTGCACTCCAATGTAAGTCAATGGGGCGATTTTTTGGCTATGTGCTAGAAATGAAATTCAGTGCGGATTGGATGACAGGCACCCTAGGCACCCAGGATCGGCTTTAGTTTCACGTGTATCTCTTAAGCCGGCAGAGAAAACCCACCTGATATGCGCTCCACACAATTGAATAGAGACGCCGTTGATTTTCTATGGGAATTGCAGAAATGACTTCTAAGCCTCAAAATAATGACTTTTTTTCCTAAGGTGGTAGGAATGAAACTCAGTGCGGGCTGGATGGGGTCCCCCCTGGGCACCGCAGACCTAAGCTTGTTTAACTCCTACCTCTTAAAGGGACCGAGAAAAAATGACCTTTTCTGCACTCCAATGTAAGTCAATGGGGCGATTTTTTGGCTATGTGCTAGAAATGAAATTCAGTGCGGATTGGATGACAGGCACCCTAGGCACCCAGGATCGGCTTTAGTTTCACGTGTATCTCTTAAGCCGGCAGAGAAAACCCACCTGATATGCGCTCCACACAATTGAATAGAGACGCCGTTGATTTTCTATGGGAATTGCAGAAATGACTTCTAAGCCTCAAAATAATGACTTTTTTTCCTAAGGTGGTAGGAATGAAACTCAGTGCGGGCTGGATGGGGTCCCCCCTGGGCACCGCAGACCTAAGCTTGTTTAACTCCTACCTCTTAAAGGGACCGAGAAAAAATGACCTTTTCTGCACTCCAATGTAAGTCAATGGGGCGATTTTTTGGCTATGTGCTAGAAATGAAATTCAGTGCGGATTGGATGACAGGCACCCTAGGCACCCAGGATCGGCTTTAGTTTCACGTGTATCTCTTAAGCCGGCAGAGAAAACCCACCTGATATGCGCTCCACACAATTGAATAGAGACGCCGTTGATTTTCTATGGGAATTGCAGAAATGACTTCTAAGCCTCAAAATAATGACTTTTTTTCCTAAGGTGGTAGGAATGAAACTCAGTGCGGGCTGGATGGGGTCCCCCCTGGGCACCGCAGACCTAAGCTTGTTTAACTCCTACCTCTTAAAGGGACCGAGAAAAAATGACCTTTTCTGCACTCCAATGTAAGTCAATGGGGCGATTTTTTGGCTATGTGCTAGAAATGAAATTCAGTGCGGATTGGATGACAGGCACCCTAGGCACCCAGGATCGGCTTTAGTTTCACGTGTATCTCTTAAGCCGGCAGAGAAAACCCACCTGATATGCGCTCCACACAATTGAATAGAGACGCCGTTGATTTTCTATGGGAATTGCAGAAATGACTTCTAAGCCTCAAAATAATGACTTTTTTTCCTAAGGTGGTAGGAATGAAACTCAGTGCGGGCTGGATGGGGTCCCCCCTGGGCACCGCAGACCTAAGCTTGTTTAACTCCTACCTCTTAAAGGGACCGAGAAAAAATGACCTTTTCTGCACTCCAATGTAAGTCAATGGGGCGATTTTTTGGCTATGTGCTAGAAATGAAATTCAGTGCGGATTGGATGACAGGCACCCTAGGCACCCAGGATCGGCTTTAGTTTCACGTGTATCTCTTAAGCCGGCAGAGAAAACCCACCTGATATGCGCTCCACACAATTGAATAGAGACGCCGTTGATTTTCTATGGGAATTGCAGAAATGACTTCTAAGCCTCAAAATAATGACTTTTTTTCCTAAGGTGGTAGGAATGAAACTCAGTGCGGGCTGGATGGGGTCCCCCCTGGGCACCGCAGACCTAAGCTTGTTTAACTCCTACCTCTTAAAGGGACCGAGAAAAAATGACCTTTTCTGCACTCCAATGTAAGTCAATGGGGCGATTTTTTGGCTATGTGCTAGAAATGAAATTCAGTGCGGATTGGATGACAGGCACCCTAGGCACCCAGGATCGGCTTTAGTTTCACGTGTATCTCTTAAGCCGGCAGAGAAAACCCACCTGATATGCGCTCCACACAATTGAATAGAGACGCCGTTGATTTTCTATGGGAATTGCAGAAATGACTTCTAAGCCTCAAAATAATGACTTTTTTTCCTAAGGTGGTAGGAATGAAACTCAGTGCGGGCTGGATGGGGTCCCCCCTGGGCACCGCAGACCTAAGCTTGTTTAACTCCTACCTCTTAAAGGGACCGAGAAAAAATGACCTTTTCTGCACTCCAATGTAAGTCAATGGGGCGATTTTTTGGCTATGTGCTAGAAATGAAATTCAGTGCGGATTGGATGACAGGCACCCTAGGCACCCAGGATCGGCTTTAGTTTCACGTGTATCTCTTAAGCCGGCAGAGAAAACCCACCTGATATGCGCTCCACACAATTGAATAGAGACGCCGTTGATTTTCTATGGGAATTGCAGAAATGACTTCTAAGCCTCAAAATAATGACTTTTTTTCCTAAGGTGGTAGGAATGAAACTCAGTGCGGGCTGGATGGGGTCCCCCCTGGGCACCGCAGACCTAAGCTTGTTTAACTCCTACCTCTTAAAGGGACCGAGAAAAAATGACCTTTTCTGCACTCCAATGTAAGTCAATGGGGCGATTTTTTGGCTATGTGCTAGAAATGAAATTCAGTGCGGATTGGATGACAGGCACCCTAGGCACCCAGGATCGGCTTTAGTTTCACGTGTATCTCTTAAGCCGGCAGAGAAAACCCACCTGATATGCGCTCCACACAATTGAATAGAGACGCCGTTGATTTTCTATGGGAATTGCAGAAATGACTTCTAAGCCTCAAAATAATGACTTTTTTTCCTAAGGTGGTAGGAATGAAACTCAGTGCGGGCTGGATGGGGTCCCCCCTGGGCACCGCAGACCTAAGCTTGTTTAACTCCTACCTCTTAAAGGGACCGAGAAAAAATGACCTTTTCTGCACTCCAATGTAAGTCAATGGGGCGATTTTTTGGCTATGTGCTAGAAATGAAATTCAGTGCGGATTGGATGACAGGCACCCTAGGCACCCAGGATCGGCTTTAGTTTCACGTGTATCTCTTAAGCCGGCAGAGAAAACCCACCTGATATGCGCTCCACACAATTGAATAGAGACGCCGTTGATTTTCTATGGGAATTGCAGAAATGACTTCTAAGCCTCAAAATAATGACTTTTTTTCCTAAGGTGGTAGGAATGAAACTCAGTGCGGGCTGGATGGGGTCCCCCCTGGGCACCGCAGACCTAAGCTTGTTTAACTCCTACCTCTTAAAGGGACCGAGAAAAAATGACCTTTTCTGCACTCCAATGTAAGTCAATGGGGCGATTTTTTGGCTATGTGCTAGAAATGAAATTCAGTGCGGATTGGATGACAGGCACCCTAGGCACCCAGGATCGGCTTTAGTTTCACGTGTATCTCTTAAGCCGGCAGAGAAAACCCACCTGATATGCGCTCCACACAATTGAATAGAGACGCCGTTGATTTTCTATGGGAATTGCAGAAATGACTTCTAAGCCTCAAAATAATGACTTTTTTTCCTAAGGTGGTAGGAATGAAACTCAGTGCGGGCTGGATGGGGTCCCCCCTGGGCACCGCAGACCTAAGCTTGTTTAACTCCTACCTCTTAAAGGGACCGAGAAAAAATGACCTTTTCTGCACTCCAATGTAAGTCAATGGGGCGATTTTTTGGCTATGTGCTAGAAATGAAATTCAGTGCGGATTGGATGACAGGCACCCTAGGCACCCAGGATCGGCTTTAGTTTCACGTGTATCTCTTAAGCCGGCAGAGAAAACCCACCTGATATGCGCTCCACACAATTGAATAGAGACGCCGTTGATTTTCTATGGGAATTGCAGAAATGACTTCTAAGCCTCAAAATAATGACTTTTTTTCCTAAGGTGGTAGGAATGAAACTCAGTGCGGGCTGGATGGGGTCCCCCCTGGGCACCGCAGACCTAAGCTTGTTTAACTCCTACCTCTTAAAGGGACCGAGAAAAAATGACCTTTTCTGCACTCCAATGTAAGTCAATGGGGCGATTTTTTGGCTATGTGCTAGAAATGAAATTCAGTGCGGATTGGATGACAGGCACCCTAGGCACCCAGGATCGGCTTTAGTTTCACGTGTATCTCTTAAGCCGGCAGAGAAAACCCACCTGATATGCGCTCCACACAATTGAATAGAGACGCCGTTGATTTTCTATGGGAATTGCAGAAATGACTTCTAAGCCTCAAAATAATGACTTTTTTTCCTAAGGTGGTAGGAATGAAACTCAGTGCGGGCTGGATGGGGTCCCCCCTGGGCACCGCAGACCTAAGCTTGTTTAACTCCTACCTCTTAAAGGGACCGAGAAAAAATGACCTTTTCTGCACTCCAATGTAAGTCAATGGGGCGATTTTTTGGCTATGTGCTAGAAATGAAATTCAGTGCGGATTGGATGACAGGCACCCTAGGCACCCAGGATCGGCTTTAGTTTCACGTGTATCTCTTAAGCCGGCAGAGAAAACCCACCTGATATGCGCTCCACACAATTGAATAGAGACGCCGTTGATTTTCTATGGGAATTGCAGAAATGACTTCTAAGCCTCAAAATAATGACTTTTTTTCCTAAGGTGGTAGGAATGAAACTCAGTGCGGGCTGGATGGGGTCCCCCCTGGGCACCGCAGACCTAAGCTTGTTTAACTCCTACCTCTTAAAGGGACCGAGAAAAAATGACCTTTTCTGCACTCCAATGTAAGTCAATGGGGCGATTTTTTGGCTATGTGCTAGAAATGAAATTCAGTGCGGATTGGATGACAGGCACCCTAGGCACCCAGGATCGGCTTTAGTTTCACGTGTATCTCTTAAGCCGGCAGAGAAAACCCACCTGATATGCGCTCCACACAATTGAATAGAGACGCCGTTGATTTTCTATGGGAATTGCAGAAATGACTTCTAAGCCTCAAAATAATGACTTTTTTTCCTAAGGTGGTAGGAATGAAACTCAGTGCGGGCTGGATGGGGTCCCCCCTGGGCACCGCAGACCTAAGCTTGTTTAACTCCTACCTCTTAAAGGGACCGAGAAAAAATGACCTTTTCTGCACTCCAATGTAAGTCAATGGGGCGATTTTTTGGCTATGTGCTAGAAATGAAATTCAGTGCGGATTGGATGACAGGCACCCTAGGCACCCAGGATCGGCTTTAGTTTCACGTGTATCTCTTAAGCCGGCAGAGAAAACCCACCTGATATGCGCTCCACACAATTGAATAGAGACGCCGTTGATTTTCTATGGGAATTGCAGAAATGACTTCTAAGCCTCAAAATAATGACTTTTTTTCCTAAGGTGGTAGGAATGAAACTCAGTGCGGGCTGGATGGGGTCCCCCCTGGGCACCGCAGACCTAAGCTTGTTTAACTCCTACCTCTTAAAGGGACCGAGAAAAAATGACCTTTTCTGCACTCCAATGTAAGTCAATGGGGCGATTTTTTGGCTATGTGCTAGAAATGAAATTCAGTGCGGATTGGATGACAGGCACCCTAGGCACCCAGGATCGGCTTTAGTTTCACGTGTATCTCTTAAGCCGGCAGAGAAAACCCACCTGATATGCGCTCCACACAATTGAATAGAGACGCCGTTGATTTTCTATGGGAATTGCAGAAATGACTTCTAAGCCTCAAAATAATGACTTTTTTTCCTAAGGTGGTAGGAATGAAACTCAGTGCGGGCTGGATGGGGTCCCCCCTGGGCACCGCAGACCTAAGCTTGTTTAACTCCTACCTCTTAAAGGGACCGAGAAAAAATGACCTTTTCTGCACTCCAATGTAAGTCAATGGGGCGATTTTTTGGCTATGTGCTAGAAATGAAATTCAGTGCGGATTGGATGACAGGCACCCTAGGCACCCAGGATCGGCTTTAGTTTCACGTGTATCTCTTAAGCCGGCAGAGAAAACCCACCTGATATGCGCTCCACACAATTGAATAGAGACGCCGTTGATTTTCTATGGGAATTGCAGAAATGACTTCTAAGCCTCAAAATAATGACTTTTTTTCCTAAGGTGGTAGGAATGAAACTCAGTGCGGGCTGGATGGGGTCCCCCCTGGGCACCGCAGACCTAAGCTTGTTTAACTCCTACCTCTTAAAGGGACCGAGAAAAAATGACCTTTTCTGCACTCCAATGTAAGTCAATGGGGCGATTTTTTGGCTATGTGCTAGAAATGAAATTCAGTGCGGATTGGATGACAGGCACCCTAGGCACCCAGGATCGGCTTTAGTTTCACGTGTATCTCTTAAGCCGGCAGAGAAAACCCACCTGATATGCGCTCCACACAATTGAATAGAGACGCCGTTGATTTTCTATGGGAATTGCAGAAATGACTTCTAAGCCTCAAAATAATGACTTTTTTTCCTAAGGTGGTAGGAATGAAACTCAGTGCGGGCTGGATGGGGTCCCCCCTGGGCACCGCAGACCTAAGCTTGTTTAACTCCTACCTCTTAAAGGGACCGAGAAAAAATGACCTTTTCTGCACTCCAATGTAAGTCAATGGGGCGATTTTTTGGCTATGTGCTAGAAATGAAATTCAGTGCGGATTGGATGACAGGCACCCTAGGCACCCAGGATCGGCTTTAGTTTCACGTGTATCTCTTAAGCCGGCAGAGAAAACCCACCTGATATGCGCTCCACACAATTGAATAGAGACGCCGTTGATTTTCTATGGGAATTGCAGAAATGACTTCTAAGCCTCAAAATAATGACTTTTTTTCCTAAGGTGGTAGGAATGAAACTCAGTGCGGGCTGGATGGGGTCCCCCCTGGGCACCGCAGACCTAAGCTTGTTTAACTCCTACCTCTTAAAGGGACCGAGAAAAAATGACCTTTTCTGCACTCCAATGTAAGTCAATGGGGCGATTTTTTGGCTATGTGCTAGAAATGAAATTCAGTGCGGATTGGATGACAGGCACCCTAGGCACCCAGGATCGGCTTTAGTTTCACGTGTATCTCTTAAGCCGGCAGAGAAAACCCACCTGATATGCGCTCCACACAATTGAATAGAGACGCCGTTGATTTTCTATGGGAATTGCAGAAATGACTTCTAAGCCTCAAAATAATGACTTTTTTTCCTAAGGTGGTAGGAATGAAACTCAGTGCGGGCTGGATGGGGTCCCCCCTGGGCACCGCAGACCTAAGCTTGTTTAACTCCTACCTCTTAAAGGGACCGAGAAAAAATGACCTTTTCTGCACTCCAATGTAAGTCAATGGGGCGATTTTTTGGCTATGTGCTAGAAATGAAATTCAGTGCGGATTGGATGACAGGCACCCTAGGCACCCAGGATCGGCTTTAGTTTCACGTGTATCTCTTAAGCCGGCAGAGAAAACCCACCTGATATGCGCTCCACACAATTGAATAGAGACGCCGTTGATTTTCTATGGGAATTGCAGAAATGACTTCTAAGCCTCAAAATAATGACTTTTTTTCCTAAGGTGGTAGGAATGAAACTCAGTGCGGGCTGGATGGGGTCCCCCCTGGGCACCGCAGACCTAAGCTTGTTTAACTCCTACCTCTTAAAGGGACCGAGAAAAAATGACCTTTTCTGCACTCCAATGTAAGTCAATGGGGCGATTTTTTGGCTATGTGCTAGAAATGAAATTCAGTGCGGATTGGATGACAGGCACCCTAGGCACCCAGGATCGGCTTTAGTTTCACGTGTATCTCTTAAGCCGGCAGAGAAAACCCACCTGATATGCGCTCCACACAATTGAATAGAGACGCCGTTGATTTTCTATGGGAATTGCAGAAATGACTTCTAAGCCTCAAAATAATGACTTTTTTTCCTAAGGTGGTAGGAATGAAACTCAGTGCGGGCTGGATGGGGTCCCCCCTGGGCACCGCAGACCTAAGCTTGTTTAACTCCTACCTCTTAAAGGGACCGAGAAAAAATGACCTTTTCTGCACTCCAATGTAAGTCAATGGGGCGATTTTTTGGCTATGTGCTAGAAATGAAATTCAGTGCGGATTGGATGACAGGCACCCTAGGCACCCAGGATCGGCTTTAGTTTCACGTGTATCTCTTAAGCCGGCAGAGAAAACCCACCTGATATGCGCTCCACACAATTGAATAGAGACGCCGTTGATTTTCTATGGGAATTGCAGAAATGACTTCTAAGCCTCAAAATAATGACTTTTTTTCCTAAGGTGGTAGGAATGAAACTCAGTGCGGGCTGGATGGGGTCCCCCCTGGGCACCGCAGACCTAAGCTTGTTTAACTCCTACCTCTTAAAGGGACCGAGAAAAAATGACCTTTTCTGCACTCCAATGTAAGTCAATGGGGCGATTTTTTGGCTATGTGCTAGAAATGAAATTCAGTGCGGATTGGATGACAGGCACCCTAGGCACCCAGGATCGGCTTTAGTTTCACGTGTATCTCTTAAGCCGGCAGAGAAAACCCACCTGATATGCGCTCCACACAATTGAATAGAGACGCCGTTGATTTTCTATGGGAATTGCAGAAATGACTTCTAAGCCTCAAAATAATGACTTTTTTTCCTAAGGTGGTAGGAATGAAACTCAGTGCGGGCTGGATGGGGTCCCCCCTGGGCACCGCAGACCTAAGCTTGTTTAACTCCTACCTCTTAAAGGGACCGAGAAAAAATGACCTTTTCTGCACTCCAATGTAAGTCAATGGGGCGATTTTTTGGCTATGTGCTAGAAATGAAATTCAGTGCGGATTGGATGACAGGCACCCTAGGCACCCAGGATCGGCTTTAGTTTCACGTGTATCTCTTAAGCCGGCAGAGAAAACCCACCTGATATGCGCTCCACACAATTGAATAGAGACGCCGTTGATTTTCTATGGGAATTGCAGAAATGACTTCTAAGCCTCAAAATAATGACTTTTTTTCCTAAGGTGGTAGGAATGAAACTCAGTGCGGGCTGGATGGGGTCCCCCCTGGGCACCGCAGACCTAAGCTTGTTTAACTCCTACCTCTTAAAGGGACCGAGAAAAAATGACCTTTTCTGCACTCCAATGTAAGTCAATGGGGCGATTTTTTGGCTATGTGCTAGAAATGAAATTCAGTGCGGATTGGATGACAGGCACCCTAGGCACCCAGGATCGGCTTTAGTTTCACGTGTATCTCTTAAGCCGGCAGAGAAAACCCACCTGATATGCGCTCCACACAATTGAATAGAGACGCCGTTGATTTTCTATGGGAATTGCAGAAATGACTTCTAAGCCTCAAAATAATGACTTTTTTTCCTAAGGTGGTAGGAATGAAACTCAGTGCGGGCTGGATGGGGTCCCCCCTGGGCACCGCAGACCTAAGCTTGTTTAACTCCTACCTCTTAAAGGGACCGAGAAAAAATGACCTTTTCTGCACTCCAATGTAAGTCAATGGGGCGATTTTTTGGCTATGTGCTAGAAATGAAATTCAGTGCGGATTGGATGACAGGCACCCTAGGCACCCAGGATCGGCTTTAGTTTCACGTGTATCTCTTAAGCCGGCAGAGAAAACCCACCTGATATGCGCTCCACACAATTGAATAGAGACGCCGTTGATTTTCTATGGGAATTGCAGAAATGACTTCTAAGCCTCAAAATAATGACTTTTTTTCCTAAGGTGGTAGGAATGAAACTCAGTGCGGGCTGGATGGGGTCCCCCCTGGGCACCGCAGACCTAAGCTTGTTTAACTCCTACCTCTTAAAGGGACCGAGAAAAAATGACCTTTTCTGCACTCCAATGTAAGTCAATGGGGCGATTTTTTGGCTATGTGCTAGAAATGAAATTCAGTGCGGATTGGATGACAGGCACCCTAGGCACCCAGGATCGGCTTTAGTTTCACGTGTATCTCTTAAGCCGGCAGAGAAAACCCACCTGATATGCGCTCCACACAATTGAATAGAGACGCCGTTGATTTTCTATGGGAATTGCAGAAATGACTTCTAAGCCTCAAAATAATGACTTTTTTTCCTAAGGTGGTAGGAATGAAACTCAGTGCGGGCTGGATGGGGTCCCCCCTGGGCACCGCAGACCTAAGCTTGTTTAACTCCTACCTCTTAAAGGGACCGAGAAAAAATGACCTTTTCTGCACTCCAATGTAAGTCAATGGGGCGATTTTTTGGCTATGTGCTAGAAATGAAATTCAGTGCGGATTGGATGACAGGCACCCTAGGCACCCAGGATCGGCTTTAGTTTCACGTGTATCTCTTAAGCCGGCAGAGAAAACCCACCTGATATGCGCTCCACACAATTGAATAGAGACGCCGTTGATTTTCTATGGGAATTGCAGAAATGACTTCTAAGCCTCAAAATAATGACTTTTTTTCCTAAGGTGGTAGGAATGAAACTCAGTGCGGGCTGGATGGGGTCCCCCCTGGGCACCGCAGACCTAAGCTTGTTTAACTCCTACCTCTTAAAGGGACCGAGAAAAAATGACCTTTTCTGCACTCCAATGTAAGTCAATGGGGCGATTTTTTGGCTATGTGCTAGAAATGAAATTCAGTGCGGATTGGATGACAGGCACCCTAGGCACCCAGGATCGGCTTTAGTTTCACGTGTATCTCTTAAGCCGGCAGAGAAAACCCACCTGATATGCGCTCCACACAATTGAATAGAGACGCCGTTGATTTTCTATGGGAATTGCAGAAATGACTTCTAAGCCTCAAAATAATGACTTTTTTTCCTAAGGTGGTAGGAATGAAACTCAGTGCGGGCTGGATGGGGTCCCCCCTGGGCACCGCAGACCTAAGCTTGTTTAACTCCTACCTCTTAAAGGGACCGAGAAAAAATGACCTTTTCTGCACTCCAATGTAAGTCAATGGGGCGATTTTTTGGCTATGTGCTAGAAATGAAATTCAGTGCGGATTGGATGACAGGCACCCTAGGCACCCAGGATCGGCTTTAGTTTCACGTGTATCTCTTAAGCCGGCAGAGAAAACCCACCTGATATGCGCTCCACACAATTGAATAGAGACGCCGTTGATTTTCTATGGGAATTGCAGAAATGACTTCTAAGCCTCAAAATAATGACTTTTTTTCCTAAGGTGGTAGGAATGAAACTCAGTGCGGGCTGGATGGGGTCCCCCCTGGGCACCGCAGACCTAAGCTTGTTTAACTCCTACCTCTTAAAGGGACCGAGAAAAAATGACCTTTTCTGCACTCCAATGTAAGTCAATGGGGCGATTTTTTGGCTATGTGCTAGAAATGAAATTCAGTGCGGATTGGATGACAGGCACCCTAGGCACCCAGGATCGGCTTTAGTTTCACGTGTATCTCTTAAGCCGGCAGAGAAAACCCACCTGATATGCGCTCCACACAATTGAATAGAGACGCCGTTGATTTTCTATGGGAATTGCAGAAATGACTTCTAAGCCTCAAAATAATGACTTTTTTTCCTAAGGTGGTAGGAATGAAACTCAGTGCGGGCTGGATGGGGTCCCCCCTGGGCACCGCAGACCTAAGCTTGTTTAACTCCTACCTCTTAAAGGGACCGAGAAAAAATGACCTTTTCTGCACTCCAATGTAAGTCAATGGGGCGATTTTTTGGCTATGTGCTAGAAATGAAATTCAGTGCGGATTGGATGACAGGCACCCTAGGCACCCAGGATCGGCTTTAGTTTCACGTGTATCTCTTAAGCCGGCAGAGAAAACCCACCTGATATGCGCTCCACACAATTGAATAGAGACGCCGTTGATTTTCTATGGGAATTGCAGAAATGACTTCTAAGCCTCAAAATAATGACTTTTTTTCCTAAGGTGGTAGGAATGAAACTCAGTGCGGGCTGGATGGGGTCCCCCCTGGGCACCGCAGACCTAAGCTTGTTTAACTCCTACCTCTTAAAGGGACCGAGAAAAAATGACCTTTTCTGCACTCCAATGTAAGTCAATGGGGCGATTTTTTGGCTATGTGCTAGAAATGAAATTCAGTGCGGATTGGATGACAGGCACCCTAGGCACCCAGGATCGGCTTTAGTTTCACGTGTATCTCTTAAGCCGGCAGAGAAAACCCACCTGATATGCGCTCCACACAATTGAATAGAGACGCCGTTGATTTTCTATGGGAATTGCAGAAATGACTTCTAAGCCTCAAAATAATGACTTTTTTTCCTAAGGTGGTAGGAATGAAACTCAGTGCGGGCTGGATGGGGTCCCCCCTGGGCACCGCAGACCTAAGCTTGTTTAACTCCTACCTCTTAAAGGGACCGAGAAAAAATGACCTTTTCTGCACTCCAATGTAAGTCAATGGGGCGATTTTTTGGCTATGTGCTAGAAATGAAATTCAGTGCGGATTGGATGACAGGCACCCTAGGCACCCAGGATCGGCTTTAGTTTCACGTGTATCTCTTAAGCCGGCAGAGAAAACCCACCTGATATGCGCTCCACACAATTGAATAGAGACGCCGTTGATTTTCTATGGGAATTGCAGAAATGACTTCTAAGCCTCAAAATAATGACTTTTTTTCCTAAGGTGGTAGGAATGAAACTCAGTGCGGGCTGGATGGGGTCCCCCCTGGGCACCGCAGACCTAAGCTTGTTTAACTCCTACCTCTTAAAGGGACCGAGAAAAAATGACCTTTTCTGCACTCCAATGTAAGTCAATGGGGCGATTTTTTGGCTATGTGCTAGAAATGAAATTCAGTGCGGATTGGATGACAGGCACCCTAGGCACCCAGGATCGGCTTTAGTTTCACGTGTATCTCTTAAGCCGGCAGAGAAAACCCACCTGATATGCGCTCCACACAATTGAATAGAGACGCCGTTGATTTTCTATGGGAATTGCAGAAATGACTTCTAAGCCTCAAAATAATGACTTTTTTTCCTAAGGTGGTAGGAATGAAACTCAGTGCGGGCTGGATGGGGTCCCCCCTGGGCACCGCAGACCTAAGCTTGTTTAACTCCTACCTCTTAAAGGGACCGAGAAAAAATGACCTTTTCTGCACTCCAATGTAAGTCAATGGGGCGATTTTTTGGCTATGTGCTAGAAATGAAATTCAGTGCGGATTGGATGACAGGCACCCTAGGCACCCAGGATCGGCTTTAGTTTCACGTGTATCTCTTAAGCCGGCAGAGAAAACCCACCTGATATGCGCTCCACACAATTGAATAGAGACGCCGTTGATTTTCTATGGGAATTGCAGAAATGACTTCTAAGCCTCAAAATAATGACTTTTTTTCCTAAGGTGGTAGGAATGAAACTCAGTGCGGGCTGGATGGGGTCCCCCCTGGGCACCGCAGACCTAAGCTTGTTTAACTCCTACCTCTTAAAGGGACCGAGAAAAAATGACCTTTTCTGCACTCCAATGTAAGTCAATGGGGCGATTTTTTGGCTATGTGCTAGAAATGAAATTCAGTGCGGATTGGATGACAGGCACCCTAGGCACCCAGGATCGGCTTTAGTTTCACGTGTATCTCTTAAGCCGGCAGAGAAAACCCACCTGATATGCGCTCCACACAATTGAATAGAGACGCCGTTGATTTTCTATGGGAATTGCAGAAATGACTTCTAAGCCTCAAAATAATGACTTTTTTTCCTAAGGTGGTAGGAATGAAACTCAGTGCGGGCTGGATGGGGTCCCCCCTGGGCACCGCAGACCTAAGCTTGTTTAACTCCTACCTCTTAAAGGGACCGAGAAAAAATGACCTTTTCTGCACTCCAATGTAAGTCAATGGGGCGATTTTTTGGCTATGTGCTAGAAATGAAATTCAGTGCGGATTGGATGACAGGCACCCTAGGCACCCAGGATCGGCTTTAGTTTCACGTGTATCTCTTAAGCCGGCAGAGAAAACCCACCTGATATGCGCTCCACACAATTGAATAGAGACGCCGTTGATTTTCTATGGGAATTGCAGAAATGACTTCTAAGCCTCAAAATAATGACTTTTTTTCCTAAGGTGGTAGGAATGAAACTCAGTGCGGGCTGGATGGGGTCCCCCCTGGGCACCGCAGACCTAAGCTTGTTTAACTCCTACCTCTTAAAGGGACCGAGAAAAAATGACCTTTTCTGCACTCCAATGTAAGTCAATGGGGCGATTTTTTGGCTATGTGCTAGAAATGAAATTCAGTGCGGATTGGATGACAGGCACCCTAGGCACCCAGGATCGGCTTTAGTTTCACGTGTATCTCTTAAGCCGGCAGAGAAAACCCACCTGATATGCGCTCCACACAATTGAATAGAGACGCCGTTGATTTTCTATGGGAATTGCAGAAATGACTTCTAAGCCTCAAAATAATGACTTTTTTTCCTAAGGTGGTAGGAATGAAACTCAGTGCGGGCTGGATGGGGTCCCCCCTGGGCACCGCAGACCTAAGCTTGTTTAACTCCTACCTCTTAAAGGGACCGAGAAAAAATGACCTTTTCTGCACTCCAATGTAAGTCAATGGGGCGATTTTTTGGCTATGTGCTAGAAATGAAATTCAGTGCGGATTGGATGACAGGCACCCTAGGCACCCAGGATCGGCTTTAGTTTCACGTGTATCTCTTAAGCCGGCAGAGAAAACCCACCTGATATGCGCTCCACACAATTGAATAGAGACGCCGTTGATTTTCTATGGGAATTGCAGAAATGACTTCTAAGCCTCAAAATAATGACTTTTTTTCCTAAGGTGGTAGGAATGAAACTCAGTGCGGGCTGGATGGGGTCCCCCCTGGGCACCGCAGACCTAAGCTTGTTTAACTCCTACCTCTTAAAGGGACCGAGAAAAAATGACCTTTTCTGCACTCCAATGTAAGTCAATGGGGCGATTTTTTGGCTATGTGCTAGAAATGAAATTCAGTGCGGATTGGATGACAGGCACCCTAGGCACCCAGGATCGGCTTTAGTTTCACGTGTATCTCTTAAGCCGGCAGAGAAAACCCACCTGATATGCGCTCCACACAATTGAATAGAGACGCCGTTGATTTTCTATGGGAATTGCAGAAATGACTTCTAAGCCTCAAAATAATGACTTTTTTTCCTAAGGTGGTAGGAATGAAACTCAGTGCGGGCTGGATGGGGTCCCCCCTGGGCACCGCAGACCTAAGCTTGTTTAACTCCTACCTCTTAAAGGGACCGAGAAAAAATGACCTTTTCTGCACTCCAATGTAAGTCAATGGGGCGATTTTTTGGCTATGTGCTAGAAATGAAATTCAGTGCGGATTGGATGACAGGCACCCTAGGCACCCAGGATCGGCTTTAGTTTCACGTGTATCTCTTAAGCCGGCAGAGAAAACCCACCTGATATGCGCTCCACACAATTGAATAGAGACGCCGTTGATTTTCTATGGGAATTGCAGAAATGACTTCTAAGCCTCAAAATAATGACTTTTTTTCCTAAGGTGGTAGGAATGAAACTCAGTGCGGGCTGGATGGGGTCCCCCCTGGGCACCGCAGACCTAAGCTTGTTTAACTCCTACCTCTTAAAGGGACCGAGAAAAAATGACCTTTTCTGCACTCCAATGTAAGTCAATGGGGCGATTTTTTGGCTATGTGCTAGAAATGAAATTCAGTGCGGATTGGATGACAGGCACCCTAGGCACCCAGGATCGGCTTTAGTTTCACGTGTATCTCTTAAGCCGGCAGAGAAAACCCACCTGATATGCGCTCCACACAATTGAATAGAGACGCCGTTGATTTTCTATGGGAATTGCAGAAATGACTTCTAAGCCTCAAAATAATGACTTTTTTTCCTAAGGTGGTAGGAATGAAACTCAGTGCGGGCTGGATGGGGTCCCCCCTGGGCACCGCAGACCTAAGCTTGTTTAACTCCTACCTCTTAAAGGGACCGAGAAAAAATGACCTTTTCTGCACTCCAATGTAAGTCAATGGGGCGATTTTTTGGCTATGTGCTAGAAATGAAATTCAGTGCGGATTGGATGACAGGCACCCTAGGCACCCAGGATCGGCTTTAGTTTCACGTGTATCTCTTAAGCCGGCAGAGAAAACCCACCTGATATGCGCTCCACACAATTGAATAGAGACGCCGTTGATTTTCTATGGGAATTGCAGAAATGACTTCTAAGCCTCAAAATAATGACTTTTTTTCCTAAGGTGGTAGGAATGAAACTCAGTGCGGGCTGGATGGGGTCCCCCCTGGGCACCGCAGACCTAAGCTTGTTTAACTCCTACCTCTTAAAGGGACCGAGAAAAAATGACCTTTTCTGCACTCCAATGTAAGTCAATGGGGCGATTTTTTGGCTATGTGCTAGAAATGAAATTCAGTGCGGATTGGATGACAGGCACCCTAGGCACCCAGGATCGGCTTTAGTTTCACGTGTATCTCTTAAGCCGGCAGAGAAAACCCACCTGATATGCGCTCCACACAATTGAATAGAGACGCCGTTGATTTTCTATGGGAATTGCAGAAATGACTTCTAAGCCTCAAAATAATGACTTTTTTTCCTAAGGTGGTAGGAATGAAACTCAGTGCGGGCTGGATGGGGTCCCCCCTGGGCACCGCAGACCTAAGCTTGTTTAACTCCTACCTCTTAAAGGGACCGAGAAAAAATGACCTTTTCTGCACTCCAATGTAAGTCAATGGGGCGATTTTTTGGCTATGTGCTAGAAATGAAATTCAGTGCGGATTGGATGACAGGCACCCTAGGCACCCAGGATCGGCTTTAGTTTCACGTGTATCTCTTAAGCCGGCAGAGAAAACCCACCTGATATGCGCTCCACACAATTGAATAGAGACGCCGTTGATTTTCTATGGGAATTGCAGAAATGACTTCTAAGCCTCAAAATAATGACTTTTTTTCCTAAGGTGGTAGGAATGAAACTCAGTGCGGGCTGGATGGGGTCCCCCCTGGGCACCGCAGACCTAAGCTTGTTTAACTCCTACCTCTTAAAGGGACCGAGAAAAAATGACCTTTTCTGCACTCCAATGTAAGTCAATGGGGCGATTTTTTGGCTATGTGCTAGAAATGAAATTCAGTGCGGATTGGATGACAGGCACCCTAGGCACCCAGGATCGGCTTTAGTTTCACGTGTATCTCTTAAGCCGGCAGAGAAAACCCACCTGATATGCGCTCCACACAATTGAATAGAGACGCCGTTGATTTTCTATGGGAATTGCAGAAATGACTTCTAAGCCTCAAAATAATGACTTTTTTTCCTAAGGTGGTAGGAATGAAACTCAGTGCGGGCTGGATGGGGTCCCCCCTGGGCACCGCAGACCTAAGCTTGTTTAACTCCTACCTCTTAAAGGGACCGAGAAAAAATGACCTTTTCTGCACTCCAATGTAAGTCAATGGGGCGATTTTTTGGCTATGTGCTAGAAATGAAATTCAGTGCGGATTGGATGACAGGCACCCTAGGCACCCAGGATCGGCTTTAGTTTCACGTGTATCTCTTAAGCCGGCAGAGAAAACCCACCTGATATGCGCTCCACACAATTGAATAGAGACGCCGTTGATTTTCTATGGGAATTGCAGAAATGACTTCTAAGCCTCAAAATAATGACTTTTTTTCCTAAGGTGGTAGGAATGAAACTCAGTGCGGGCTGGATGGGGTCCCCCCTGGGCACCGCAGACCTAAGCTTGTTTAACTCCTACCTCTTAAAGGGACCGAGAAAAAATGACCTTTTCTGCACTCCAATGTAAGTCAATGGGGCGATTTTTTGGCTATGTGCTAGAAATGAAATTCAGTGCGGATTGGATGACAGGCACCCTAGGCACCCAGGATCGGCTTTAGTTTCACGTGTATCTCTTAAGCCGGCAGAGAAAACCCACCTGATATGCGCTCCACACAATTGAATAGAGACGCCGTTGATTTTCTATGGGAATTGCAGAAATGACTTCTAAGCCTCAAAATAATGACTTTTTTTCCTAAGGTGGTAGGAATGAAACTCAGTGCGGGCTGGATGGGGTCCCCCCTGGGCACCGCAGACCTAAGCTTGTTTAACTCCTACCTCTTAAAGGGACCGAGAAAAAATGACCTTTTCTGCACTCCAATGTAAGTCAATGGGGCGATTTTTTGGCTATGTGCTAGAAATGAAATTCAGTGCGGATTGGATGACAGGCACCCTAGGCACCCAGGATCGGCTTTAGTTTCACGTGTATCTCTTAAGCCGGCAGAGAAAACCCACCTGATATGCGCTCCACACAATTGAATAGAGACGCCGTTGATTTTCTATGGGAATTGCAGAAATGACTTCTAAGCCTCAAAATAATGACTTTTTTTCCTAAGGTGGTAGGAATGAAACTCAGTGCGGGCTGGATGGGGTCCCCCCTGGGCACCGCAGACCTAAGCTTGTTTAACTCCTACCTCTTAAAGGGACCGAGAAAAAATGACCTTTTCTGCACTCCAATGTAAGTCAATGGGGCGATTTTTTGGCTATGTGCTAGAAATGAAATTCAGTGCGGATTGGATGACAGGCACCCTAGGCACCCAGGATCGGCTTTAGTTTCACGTGTATCTCTTAAGCCGGCAGAGAAAACCCACCTGATATGCGCTCCACACAATTGAATAGAGACGCCGTTGATTTTCTATGGGAATTGCAGAAATGACTTCTAAGCCTCAAAATAATGACTTTTTTTCCTAAGGTGGTAGGAATGAAACTCAGTGCGGGCTGGATGGGGTCCCCCCTGGGCACCGCAGACCTAAGCTTGTTTAACTCCTACCTCTTAAAGGGACCGAGAAAAAATGACCTTTTCTGCACTCCAATGTAAGTCAATGGGGCGATTTTTTGGCTATGTGCTAGAAATGAAATTCAGTGCGGATTGGATGACAGGCACCCTAGGCACCCAGGATCGGCTTTAGTTTCACGTGTATCTCTTAAGCCGGCAGAGAAAACCCACCTGATATGCGCTCCACACAATTGAATAGAGACGCCGTTGATTTTCTATGGGAATTGCAGAAATGACTTCTAAGCCTCAAAATAATGACTTTTTTTCCTAAGGTGGTAGGAATGAAACTCAGTGCGGGCTGGATGGGGTCCCCCCTGGGCACCGCAGACCTAAGCTTGTTTAACTCCTACCTCTTAAAGGGACCGAGAAAAAATGACCTTTTCTGCACTCCAATGTAAGTCAATGGGGCGATTTTTTGGCTATGTGCTAGAAATGAAATTCAGTGCGGATTGGATGACAGGCACCCTAGGCACCCAGGATCGGCTTTAGTTTCACGTGTATCTCTTAAGCCGGCAGAGAAAACCCACCTGATATGCGCTCCACACAATTGAATAGAGACGCCGTTGATTTTCTATGGGAATTGCAGAAATGACTTCTAAGCCTCAAAATAATGACTTTTTTTCCTAAGGTGGTAGGAATGAAACTCAGTGCGGGCTGGATGGGGTCCCCCCTGGGCACCGCAGACCTAAGCTTGTTTAACTCCTACCTCTTAAAGGGACCGAGAAAAAATGACCTTTTCTGCACTCCAATGTAAGTCAATGGGGCGATTTTTTGGCTATGTGCTAGAAATGAAATTCAGTGCGGATTGGATGACAGGCACCCTAGGCACCCAGGATCGGCTTTAGTTTCACGTGTATCTCTTAAGCCGGCAGAGAAAACCCACCTGATATGCGCTCCACACAATTGAATAGAGACGCCGTTGATTTTCTATGGGAATTGCAGAAATGACTTCTAAGCCTCAAAATAATGACTTTTTTTCCTAAGGTGGTAGGAATGAAACTCAGTGCGGGCTGGATGGGGTCCCCCTGGGCACCGCAGACCTAAGCTTGTTTAACTCCTACCTCTTAAAGGGACCGAGAAAAAATGACCTTTTCTGCACTCCAATGTAAGTCAATGGGGCGATTTTTTGGCTATGTGCTAGAAATGAAATTCAGTGCGGATTGGATGACAGGCACCCTAGGCACCCAGGATCGGCTTTAGTTTCACGTGTATCTCTTAAGCCGGCAGAGAAAACCCACCTGATATGCGCTCCACACAATTGAATAGAGACGCCGTTGATTTTCTATGGGAATTGCAGAAATGACTTCTAAGCCTCAAAATAATGACTTTTTTTCCTAAGGTGGTAGGAATGAAACTCAGTGCGGGCTGGATGGGGTCCCCCCTGGGCACCGCAGACCTAAGCTTGTTTAACTCCTACCTCTTAAAGGGACCGAGAAAAAATGACCTTTTCTGCACTCCAATGTAAGTCAATGGGGCGATTTTTTGGCTATGTGCTAGAAATGAAATTCAGTGCGGATTGGATGACAGGCACCCTAGGCACCCAGGATCGGCTTTAGTTTCACGTGTATCTCTTAAGCCGGCAGAGAAAACCCACCTGATATGCGCTCCACACAATTGAATAGAGACGCCGTTGATTTTCTATGGGAATTGCAGAAATGACTTCTAAGCCTCAAAATAATGACTTTTTTTCCTAAGGTGGTAGGAATGAAACTCAGTGCGGGCTGGATGGGGTCCCCCCTGGGCACCGCAGACCTAAGCTTGTTTAACTCCTACCTCTTAAAGGGACCGAGAAAAAATGACCTTTTCTGCACTCCAATGTAAGTCAATGGGGCGATTTTTTGGCTATGTGCTAGAAATGAAATTCAGTGCGGATTGGATGACAGGCACCCTAGGCACCCAGGATCGGCTTTAGTTTCACGTGTATCTCTTAAGCCGGCAGAGAAAACCCACCTGATATGCGCTCCACACAATTGAATAGAGACGCCGTTGATTTTCTATGGGAATTGCAGAAATGACTTCTAAGCCTCAAAATAATGACTTTTTTTCCTAAGGTGGTAGGAATGAAACTCAGTGCGGGCTGGATGGGGTCCCCCCTGGGCACCGCAGACCTAAGCTTGTTTAACTCCTACCTCTTAAAGGGACCGAGAAAAAATGACCTTTTCTGCACTCCAATGTAAGTCAATGGGGCGATTTTTTGGCTATGTGCTAGAAATGAAATTCAGTGCGGATTGGATGACAGGCACCCTAGGCACCCAGGATCGGCTTTAGTTTCACGTGTATCTCTTAAGCCGGCAGAGAAAACCCACCTGATATGCGCTCCACACAATTGAATAGAGACGCCGTTGATTTTCTATGGGAATTGCAGAAATGACTTCTAAGCCTCAAAATAATGACTTTTTTTCCTAAGGTGGTAGGAATGAAACTCAGTGCGGGCTGGATGGGGTCCCCCCTGGGCACCGCAGACCTAAGCTTGTTTAACTCCTACCTCTTAAAGGGACCGAGAAAAAATGACCTTTTCTGCACTCCAATGTAAGTCAATGGGGCGATTTTTTGGCTATGTGCTAGAAATGAAATTCAGTGCGGATTGGATGACAGGCACCCTAGGCACCCAGGATCGGCTTTAGTTTCACGTGTATCTCTTAAGCCGGCAGAGAAAACCCACCTGATATGCGCTCCACACAATTGAATAGAGACGCCGTTGATTTTCTATGGGAATTGCAGAAATGACTTCTAAGCCTCAAAATAATGACTTTTTTTCCTAAGGTGGTAGGAATGAAACTCAGTGCGGGCTGGATGGGGTCCCCCCTGGGCACCGCAGACCTAAGCTTGTTTAACTCCTACCTCTTAAAGGGACCGAGAAAAAATGACCTTTTCTGCACTCCAATGTAAGTCAATGGGGCGATTTTTTGGCTATGTGCTAGAAATGAAATTCAGTGCGGATTGGATGACAGGCACCCTAGGCACCCAGGATCGGCTTTAGTTTCACGTGTATCTCTTAAGCCGGCAGAGAAAACCCACCTGATATGCGCTCCACACAATTGAATAGAGACGCCGTTGATTTTCTATGGGAATTGCAGAAATGACTTCTAAGCCTCAAAATAATGACTTTTTTTCCTAAGGTGGTAGGAATGAAACTCAGTGCGGGCTGGATGGGGTCCCCCCTGGGCACCGCAGACCTAAGCTTGTTTAACTCCTACCTCTTAAAGGGACCGAGAAAAAATGACCTTTTCTGCACTCCAATGTAAGTCAATGGGGCGATTTTTTGGCTATGTGCTAGAAATGAAATTCAGTGCGGATTGGATGACAGGCACCCTAGGCACCCAGGATCGGCTTTAGTTTCACGTGTATCTCTTAAGCCGGCAGAGAAAACCCACCTGATATGCGCTCCACACAATTGAATAGAGACGCCGTTGATTTTCTATGGGAATTGCAGAAATGACTTCTAAGCCTCAAAATAATGACTTTTTTTCCTAAGGTGGTAGGAATGAAACTCAGTGCGGGCTGGATGGGGTCCCCCCTGGGCACCGCAGACCTAAGCTTGTTTAACTCCTACCTCTTAAAGGGACCGAGAAAAAATGACCTTTTCTGCACTCCAATGTAAGTCAATGGGGCGATTTTTTGGCTATGTGCTAGAAATGAAATTCAGTGCGGATTGGATGACAGGCACCCTAGGCACCCAGGATCGGCTTTAGTTTCACGTGTATCTCTTAAGCCGGCAGAGAAAACCCACCTGATATGCGCTCCACACAATTGAATAGAGACGCCGTTGATTTTCTATGGGAATTGCAGAAATGACTTCTAAGCCTCAAAATAATGACTTTTTTTCCTAAGGTGGTAGGAATGAAACTCAGTGCGGGCTGGATGGGGTCCCCCCTGGGCACCGCAGACCTAAGCTTGTTTAACTCCTACCTCTTAAAGGGACCGAGAAAAAATGACCTTTTCTGCACTCCAATGTAAGTCAATGGGGCGATTTTTTGGCTATGTGCTAGAAATGAAATTCAGTGCGGATTGGATGACAGGCACCCTAGGCACCCAGGATCGGCTTTAGTTTCACGTGTATCTCTTAAGCCGGCAGAGAAAACCCACCTGATATGCGCTCCACACAATTGAATAGAGACGCCGTTGATTTTCTATGGGAATTGCAGAAATGACTTCTAAGCCTCAAAATAATGACTTTTTTTCCTAAGGTGGTAGGAATGAAACTCAGTGCGGGCTGGATGGGGTCCCCCCTGGGCACCGCAGACCTAAGCTTGTTTAACTCCTACCTCTTAAAGGGACCGAGAAAAAATGACCTTTTCTGCACTCCAATGTAAGTCAATGGGGCGATTTTTTGGCTATGTGCTAGAAATGAAATTCAGTGCGGATTGGATGACAGGCACCCTAGGCACCCAGGATCGGCTTTAGTTTCACGTGTATCTCTTAAGCCGGCAGAGAAAACCCACCTGATATGCGCTCCACACAATTGAATAGAGACGCCGTTGATTTTCTATGGGAATTGCAGAAATGACTTCTAAGCCTCAAAATAATGACTTTTTTTCCTAAGGTGGTAGGAATGAAACTCAGTGCGGGCTGGATGGGGTCCCCCCTGGGCACCGCAGACCTAAGCTTGTTTAACTCCTACCTCTTAAAGGGACCGAGAAAAAATGACCTTTTCTGCACTCCAATGTAAGTCAATGGGGCGATTTTTTGGCTATGTGCTAGAAATGAAATTCAGTGCGGATTGGATGACAGGCACCCTAGGCACCCAGGATCGGCTTTAGTTTCACGTGTATCTCTTAAGCCGGCAGAGAAAACCCACCTGATATGCGCTCCACACAATTGAATAGAGACGCCGTTGATTTTCTATGGGAATTGCAGAAATGACTTCTAAGCCTCAAAATAATGACTTTTTTTCCTAAGGTGGTAGGAATGAAACTCAGTGCGGGCTGGATGGGGTCCCCCCTGGGCACCGCAGACCTAAGCTTGTTTAACTCCTACCTCTTAAAGGGACCGAGAAAAAATGACCTTTTCTGCACTCCAATGTAAGTCAATGGGGCGATTTTTTGGCTATGTGCTAGAAATGAAATTCAGTGCGGATTGGATGACAGGCACCCTAGGCACCCAGGATCGGCTTTAGTTTCACGTGTATCTCTTAAGCCGGCAGAGAAAACCCACCTGATATGCGCTCCACACAATTGAATAGAGACGCCGTTGATTTTCTATGGGAATTGCAGAAATGACTTCTAAGCCTCAAAATAATGACTTTTTTTCCTAAGGTGGTAGGAATGAAACTCAGTGCGGGCTGGATGGGGTCCCCCCTGGGCACCGCAGACCTAAGCTTGTTTAACTCCTACCTCTTAAAGGGACCGAGAAAAAATGACCTTTTCTGCACTCCAATGTAAGTCAATGGGGCGATTTTTTGGCTATGTGCTAGAAATGAAATTCAGTGCGGATTGGATGACAGGCACCCTAGGCACCCAGGATCGGCTTTAGTTTCACGTGTATCTCTTAAGCCGGCAGAGAAAACCCACCTGATATGCGCTCCACACAATTGAATAGAGACGCCGTTGATTTTCTATGGGAATTGCAGAAATGACTTCTAAGCCTCAAAATAATGACTTTTTTCCTAAGGTGGTAGGAATGAAACTCAGTGCGGGCTGGATGGGGTCCCCCCTGGGCACCGCAGACCTAAGCTTGTTTAACTCCTACCTCTTAAGGGACCGAGAAAAAATGACCTTTT